>NW_024016533.1:0-1690 GCF_000499745.2 Eimeria mitis | reverse complement strand
TATATATATATATATATATATAAGCTGCAAACACTGAAGAGGAACAGAAAAAGATAAGAGGCATCTGAGGATGCTGCTCCCTCACGCTGCTGTTACCGGCGCATCTCGCGCTGCAGCCTGTGTTTCCAGTGGTGTGACCAGTGGTCATCTTCTACTGCGTTACTTGCTTTACATATGTATTAGGAGATATACAAGCACCCCACCTGAATACACATATACAAAGAAGCTGCGCGGCGGGCAGAGCCAAAGCCCGTGCGAGGCGGCGGGGGGTCAAGCAGAGTTGTTGATCGTAGAAAAGAAATAATTAGTGATAGAAAACAGGAAAGCAAATATGAAGATATATAAATATATAAATTCTTCTATACAAGTTCCACAGAAACTATTTACAAATGTTTGTACTCTATGCAACTTTCACTTGCACTGTATATGTGAACGAAAGCTGGTAGTTATCCCCGCTGCGCTTCGATGCTTCTCAGAAACTCACGCAGGCTGCGGCTCTCCTTTCTCGTTAACCTAGTATTCAGTTTCCTGGTGCGTCTATGCATCAGCACACGTGTATCTAGGATCTCAGTCTTCTCCGGTTTCTCCTTCTCTCAAAGATATCACTGGGGAGAATTCATGAAAATTTGGTGGTTTCCTTGAAAAAGTTGCATAGAAACCAGGCTACTGGTATGTGTACGCTGAGAATAAGTCAATGATGTACAGCGAGGTCTTACTTAACCTGGTGTCTAGGATCTCCGTCTCCTCCGTTTTCTCCTTCTCTCATCATCCCTCAGGAAAGTTCGATGAAGTTCGATGAAAATTCGGTGGCGAATGGCGCCAAGTTGGGCGCTGCAAATATTCGCCCGGTAGACTTCTTGCATGCGCGTTTAAACTAAGCTGCTTAGTTTCGAGGTGGCTGCTGAGCGTCACTTCTCTGAGTTTCTTTCCTGGTGTTTTCGTGCTTTCTTCATATATTTCCGAGGTGCTGCAAGCTGACTGTGGTTCTTCCGTACGCAGCTGGCTTCAAACAACGAGACCCAACGCCGGATCAGAACAAGGTGTTGGGTCGTTCACCAGAGGAACCCTAAAAGAACAGCTGGGAGAGTGCATTCTTGTGTTGCTGTTAGTGTTCTGCGTACAGTTGAACGGCCTGGTGCTTTGGATGGCCTGCGGTTGTCATATTCTGGCCAATATTAAGCCGCTTCATGAATTCGCGCCAGAAAGCGCTCGCACGCTTCAGATGCGTGAGTGCAATGATGCTTTTCAGCATGCTATGGAGCCTCCAAAGAGGATGAATAAATCCTCAAAAACTTCTCCCCAGTTATTTAACTGGGGAGAAGTTTTTGCTGTTATCGAACTCGAACACGGGGTGAGCTTGCTGTACCTATCCATAATATGAATTTCATCACGGGGCCTGACCGATGGCAAGCCCATTATGAAATCCTGTGCAGTTTCCCTCGAGATTCGTTTAAACCTTAAAAGATGCACGCTTTGAGAGTTTTCTTGGGCATTTGAAACTGAAATTCCGGACACTTTTTAACGAGACTCCTAGGCGTTAACAGATGACAGTCGCGAGCTGCAATTTAGTCGAAATATTCGAAATGATATTTTCGAACCGACATTGTGTCCAGTGGCTGTACGAACTGGGGCCGGCGGATCAAGGGCCCGCGGCCGGGTAGAGGATGCAGCCTGGCACAAGTTGCAACGC
>NW_024016531.1:0-1690 GCF_000499745.2 Eimeria mitis | reverse complement strand
GCTGCCGCTGCTGCTGCTGCTGCTGCTGCTGCTGCTGCTGCTGCTGCTGCTGCTTGCGTCCGTGTCTATTGTGAAATGTCATTTATTTTTTCTATTTAAAAAACAAAAATATAAATTTTTCTTTTTTCATATACAGCATAGTAGACAGAGTTTCTCTGCTGCAGCAGCAGCAGCAGCAGCAGCAGCAGCAGCAGCAGCAGCGGCAGCAGCAGCAGGAGTCACAGCAGCAGCAAGCCCTTTGAACATTGGATGTTGTGTCTGGTTGCTGGGAGATAGAATATATATTTAATTATTTTATTTTTTATTTTTTATTTTTTGTTTCTTTTTTTTCTCTCTATACACTTATATCTGCAGCTATGGGGGGTGCTGCTGCTGCTGCTGCTGCTGAAGGCAGCGGCGTCTGCTGCAGCAGCGGATCAGAACAATGTGCTGCTGCTGCTGCTGCAGCAGCAGCAGCAACAGCAGCAGCAGCAACATCTGCTGCTGCTGCTGGTTCTCCCTCTTATACTAGCTGCACGAAGGATACTCAGCAGCAGCAGCAGCAGCAGCAGCAGCAACAAGCAGCAGCAGATCTGTCACTGTCATCTCGCATGGAAGCAGCAGCAACAGCAGCAACAGCAGCAGCAAAAAGAGCAGTAGCAGCACCTTCAGCAGCAGCACCACCATCACCCGCAGCAGCAGCAGCAACACCCACCGCAGCAGCAGCAGCAGCACCCACCGCAGCAACACCGACAGCAGCAGCAACAGAACCCGCAGCAGCACCCACCGCAGCACCCGCAGCAGCAGCAGCACCCCCAGCAGCAGCAGCAGCAGGAGCAGCAGCAGCAGCAGCAGCAGCAGAAGAAGAAGAAATAGATCAGTCTCTGCTGCCTTTTGCTTCAGATAGTTTTCATTGGACTTCACAAGGAATAAGCCATTTAGAAAGAAGGAGACAGATACTGCGGAGACACCCGGAGGTGTTATCTTTATGTGGATATGATATATATTCAGGTGTATATGCAGCTGCAATTGCATGCATAAATATATATATAAGTTATTATATATCTAAAAAGGAGACAAATATATTATTTTTTTTTTTTCTTTGTTATTTTATAAGTGCAACACTCAACCATATATTGTTTCTCTCTATGCATGAGGCCTCGCACTATACTCTATTTCCTTTTGTCTCTTTACATTATATATTTGTTATATTTATAAACTTTTCTATGGGGGTTCCTGCAGGTGTCTCCTTTATAAAATATCATAAATATCATCATATATATTTAGGAGTAAATAATAAAGACCCAGATATACCAACGGAGACAGAAGCACGTTTATTCTCTTCTTTTTTAGGCAAAATAATATTTATATTTTTATTGCCATTTACATATACATTAAGGCCCCTAATAAAACAAAAGGAGACACCTACAAAGCTCGAAATAGTAAATTTTTTTTGTGTTTTTTTATGGGATTTATATATTTATAAATATTGGGGTTTATATTCTTTATTATATCTTTTATTAGGTAGTTTTTTCTCTCTTTCTATTCATCCTTTCTCTATACACCTTATTGCGGAACACTATCAATTTCCTTGGGGAGAGAGAATACAGGAGACATATAGTAGCTATGGGGCCGAGAATATATTAACTTTTTGTGTGGGGTATCATACAGAGCACCATGATTTTCCTTCTATACCAGGCTATCGTCTCCC
>NW_024016530.1:0-1692 GCF_000499745.2 Eimeria mitis | reverse complement strand
GCCGCAGCAGCAGCAGGTGAAGCCGCAGCTGCACTTTCTGTTGCTGCTTCCTTTCCTCCAATCTGCAGCAACTCGTGAAGGTCTTCCAAAGACAACCTCTGCAGCAACACAACGCGGCAGCCCTGCTGCAGGTGCTGCAGTTTCTGCTGCTTCTGTTGATGCAGTGCAGCGTCGCTCCACCGGTGCAATAATTAGATAATAGGGTTTAGGGTTTACATGAAGGGCATAGTAGCTAAGTGGAAGGATTAGGGTTTAGGGCTTAAGGCTTAGGGTACCTCGCAGAGAAGGGCTTCGCTTGGGGTTTTCGACGCGGTGCGGGTTTTGTGCAGCTGAGCAATTCGCTGCTCTACGCTATCCTTGACAATGAACCTGTAAACCACAAAATCTAAACCCTAAACCCTAAATGCTAAACCATAAACCCTATGCGTCAGCAACTTTAGTTGCTCATGCTGTTGCTGCGACGACATCAGCAGTATCGCTGGGCGTGTGGGGTTCAGGTATAGGGTTTGCATATCGGGTAACAGGTAGGTTTAGGGTTTCAAGGAAGGGTTTAGGGTTTAGGGGAAGCGTTGAAAGGATTTGCATGAGTCCAGAGGGCCAAGTGTTTAGCATCGAGGGTTTATGTTTGGGGTGTTGGTGCGTTTTGTCTGTGGTTAAACCCTAGATTAGGGTTTAGGTTTGGGGGTTTAGGGCTTCTTACCTCCACACGTGGGTTTGTTTGGTCTGTGAGAACCTAAAAACCCTTCCAATTGCTTGCTTTTCTTCAGCTCTGTTTAGAGGATATTCAACAAACAAAACATGATTTGCTGCTGTGAGGTTAAGGCCGCGACCTCCTTTTCTTAGGCAGCACAGCAGCACCTGAGGGCTGCTGCTGCTGCTGCTGCAGAAGGCTTTAATTGCTGCAGCCTCATGCTGCGAACCATAATAACACAAACAGCTGATGCGAAGCGCATGCAAAGAGCTCCGCAGCAGCACCAGAACTTCACGCCACTCGGAATACACCAACACCTTCTCCCTCTTTCCGTGCTGCTGCTGCTGCTGCTGTTGCTCCTCTTGCTGCTGCTGCCCTTCTGGCTGATGCTGCTGCTCTTCCCGTGCTTGTCTTTGCTGCGGGGAATGTTCTTGCTCCTCCAGCCAGTGATGATCGTGCTGATTTTGCTTTCTGTGCGGTTGGTGCTGCTGATGCAGAGCCCCAGCGAGATTCCTTTTTTTCGCTGGAGCTGCTGCAGCTGCTGCAGCAGCACCAGCAGCTTCTTCTGCTGCAGCTTCCGCTGGTCGCTTGCGTCGGCGTGCCTTTACGTTATTCGACCCCTCAACAATTTCCACGATTTTGCTTAAGACAGCAGCAAACTTTGCGGAATGCAAACCGTGTGGGCTCGAACCCTTCACCTACAGCAGCAGCAACAGCAGAGGCAGCGGCAGAAGAAGCAGAAGCAGCAACAGCAACAGCAGGGCGCATACATATATGTACAACGGCATATACATGCATGCATACATCCGCATATAAATATACATTTTTGTATGTATGTGTACATGCATTTATGGATATGCCTATGTGTATATATACAATGCATGCGTATGAATCAGCAAATATATATTAATACACATATATACAAATACGTACAATTATATCTATATATATATATGTATTTATATATAAATATATATATATATATATATATATATATATAT
>NW_024016529.1:0-1693 GCF_000499745.2 Eimeria mitis | reverse complement strand
TGTTACACAGTCTAGAATTGCACCAAAGCCCAAACACGACCGCTTGGCAAATCAAGGAGAAACAGGACAGTTGGAAAAAGCATACCGAAACAGGACAGCTTGGCAAATCTTCCCACACTGGCGCCACTCGCTTGCACTGCGGGGTCCGCCGTCTCTTCTGTGCTACCCAGTAGATACAAAACGAGCTACTGGCACTGCGTTTCTTGGCGCGAGGGCCATGCGTATTTGAGCAGTTCATGTTGGGCGCTCCGTCGCTCTCCACTATTCACATTCCATGCAAAACAACTTCAATCATACACAGCATCTCACACAATTGTTGCTACTAGCCGTGTGGCGCCAATGAATGCGTAGGCGCTGCTTCCTATCACGCACAGCGCTGCAAATATGCTACCTTACCAGTTAATGAAAGTCGTTTTGCATCGTCAAATGTTGCAGTTTTAATCCATATTGCAGATTCGCGACACCCCGCAACAGCATATACCAACGGAGAAAACACACAACCGAAGCAAAACAAACTCTCGCCTCTTTGCACCACGTAACTCTACTAACGTGAAGGCATACGCATACGCAGACACTCCAGCCAGCATTCAGCCTGAATTGTAGCAATACCGGAGACTTCCAAGGCCAGATGCGTTTGCAGCCAGAGGCATACTTTCTGGCGAAAATAGTTAGCGATCGTAACGCCACAGAAGGCTTCGCCAACCCATGGCTTTCAGCGCGTGCACACCCACTCTACAGCCGCATTGTGCTCACACATCCAAGCACTCTAGCTCTCCCTAAAGTGGTACACGTACTTCGTTCGGTGAAAGGAGCCGGCTTCATCCACTCCAAGCGAAAGAATCCGCAAGACTAACGACAACTGCAAAACGATGTAGCTGGTCGCACAGTGCGTCCTGCGAACCAGCTTGCTGACTCTTCCTATACTGCTGGAATGCAGTGGCCAGGTTGCCATCCTATAGCAATCGCAAACGAAAACCAGTTACAGTTGCTCAGATTGCACCCAGGCCGAGACAAAACAGCTTGGGGAGTCTCCCCAAACCGGAAGTACTAGCCTGAACTGCGGGCTCCACTCTTCTTCTCGCGCTACACAATAAAAACACAATGAGCTACTANACAATAAAAACACAATGAGCTACTAGCTCTAAGTCCTTTTCCGCGAAGAACATGCGCATTTACACAGTTGGGCTTGGTCGCTCCGTCGGCCATGGCCTCCCGTGCGCTGGCCCCGTTGCCAACACAGCAACTCCCACCATACACAACAGGTCAGGAAATCGTTGCTGCTAGGCGTTTGACACAAATCACGGCGCAGGCGCTGCACCCTACGACGCATCTCACTGCAAATATACTTTCCCATCATTCAAGTGGTGTTGCAGGCCTTTCCGATGTCCAGCATGATCGTGCAGACCCCCTCCCAAGGCGACGAAACACCTCGCAACAGTAGGTACCAAGAGGAGATATCGGTGCAAAAGCAAAAGTAAACGTTCACTTTTATTCACACGTTCACTCTTCTGACGTATCTCCGCCGAATAACTACTATCATACAGAACAAAACTGGCCGTCAATATCACTACACGTTTCTAAGGAATCACCCCAAGATTGCCACTTCCTCATCCCACCCACTAAGCTGCAGGTATACTGCATCACCAATTCACTGAGGTTTTTTGTAGCGTTAGAATCTGCTAACGCCAAAAGA
>NW_024016528.1:0-1696 GCF_000499745.2 Eimeria mitis | reverse complement strand
ACTACTGGTTATCATCATTCGCTGCTAGCTCTGGCTAGCTCTGGCTAGCTCTGGCTAGCTGTGGCTAGCTTTGGCTAGTTACGATACATCTACGATAAAGTCCAATACAGGCACTCCTTATCTGCCACAAGATCACCAAGGAAAGCTGCTGCGCAGGTGGAAAATGCGCGAAGTTCATCTCAACCTCAGGTGTACAGACAGCTACGTAGACCTAAAGAATGCACAAGAGGTCAGTCATTGCATTCACTCACTTTCCTGGGTCTAGATCCAGCTTGGTGTTCAACACCATCGCCGCGTGAGCCACCTGCGCCGCGTGCGTAGCCGTGTGATACGGGATGTCGGGGTCATAGCCGGCCTGGCCAACAGACGCAGCCACATGCATGCAAAAGAAAAACAAACAAACTCAACAACATTTCCTTCGTCTGTCACTTATAAACCTGTGATTACTCGTAAAGAAAGCGGCTCTGTGCAGCTGTTCAGTATACAGAAACACCGCCTTGTCCCTGCCTCTCCTAGTGTAGTTTTCGTGTTTCTTTGTATATATACTTGTAGTAGAAAAAAAAAACTATGTAGAGACGAAACTCACCTCAATGTGCTGCAGCAGCTGAATGACCGGCGTGTTGCCGCAACCCAGAAGACTGACGAAGGGGCGCAGCAGCACCCAACCAACGCGCTGCAGCATTCCTTCGTAGTTTTGTGAAAGTGAAAGAATATCTGCATCCCAGTCCAAGCCTATCCCCCCGAAAGCAGGCGACGGGCTGAACGACTGCTGCAGGCAACAAACCCCGCAACAGCTCTTCGCTCCGCGCTCACCAGCAGCAGCAGCAGCAGCAGCAACACCATCAGCAGCAGCAGCAACCACGCAAGTTGAATCCCCAGCACTCAGACACGCGCTACCTCCTGCTCTTCATTAACACGTCTCTTAGCACAGTCCCTACAGAAGACACATCCTCTGCTGCTGCAGTTGCTGCTGCTGCTGCTGCTGCTGCTGCTGCTGCAGCTGCTGCAGTAGCTTTCGACCCCACAAACGACTACGTTGTAACTGGAGTGCCTGAACTAACTATGACCACTGGTGACATCTGTCGCTGAGAGCTGTAGCTAGCTATCGCTAACTGCTCTGTATTATAATATACAACAATATATTTCAGTAGTAAGGCAAATGCACTCTGTCGTTTCAGCTGTGTGCCTGGCTGTAGTTCTGTGCTGATGCTATTTGCTGCTGTCCGTGACCCCTGCTGCTGTCGCTGTTGCGGCTGCTGCTGCTGCTGCTGCTGCAACTGCTGCTGCTGCTGCTACTGCTGCTCACGGAGGAGGCAGTGCCGAGCGACTCATAAGACCTTTTCCCTTGCACAGCATTCGCGCTCTTTTCGCATCCGTTTGGTTGAGCTGGTGGTGGGTTTGTTGGCTGCCTCTCTCCCCCCCTTGTGCTGTCTGCTTCGGCTGGCTCTCTCTCAGGGGCCTTTGGGGCCTCCCTGCGCGGTAGCAGTCGCTTCACCAGAAGGACTGACCGCAAGAAAGATCTCCACACCGGCTGCGGTGTCTGTACACCCAGCGGAGGTGTCTGCGCACCCGGCTGCTGCGGTGTCTGTACACCCGGCGGGGGTGTGTGCGCACCCGGTTGTGTTTGTGGCGTCGGTACACCCGGCGGAGGTGTATTCACACAGGGCTGTGGTGTCTGTACACCCGGCCGAGGTGT
>NW_024016527.1:0-1697 GCF_000499745.2 Eimeria mitis | reverse complement strand
GTTGAGGCGTAGCCCTCCATATGAGTGTAACGACAACATAACTTGGCTTAGTGAAGACCATTCACACCTTAACTTAGAGTATTTCTCGTTAGTACAAATATTTGCAGTTAGCTCGACGTATTACTAGGTTGTATCTCTGAAGGACTACTGTGGAGGGCACCCCTAGAACCCCACAGCTGAGTATAGCGAGCTAGCAGGCAATAACTACCAAACTGAAACAACAACAAACTAACAAAGGTTTAAGGGAATTAGTTCTCCCAGTTTTTTCTCTCTAATTGTTCTCTCGAGTAACTCCACTAGAGCAGGCACTGCGGCCTTTGGGGCTGGGAAGAGACGGTGTAGCATGTTGCAATACCAATTGCACCAAGGCTCGTGCCAGCCTCTCCTATAGTCATACCAATGGTCATTTCATAAAGAATATTTGATACATTCACCAATGTTATACTCAATGTACATCAATAAGTACTCACAGCCACTTCCAGAGGTTCATACAACCCTCCCTCACTTCACAACGACCACGGCATTGTTGCCGTGCTTGTAATGAGTATTCACTACGTCACATACTATGCTGAAATCTGTTCACGATAACTTAGAGTGTTTTTCTTCAGTACAAATATTTGCAGTTAGCTCTACGTATTACTAGGTTGTATCTCCGAACCACTACTGTGGGGCGCATCCATAGTATGACGGTTGTTCTCTGGCCTTTATCTGGCCAGAGGCGAGCCGCAATGTAGGCAAAGACTTAAAGCAAGAGTATGCCAAATGCAGCTGACCTCCTTCCCCGGTCCCTACGCACCCTGGACGTTGAGCGTAGGGCCTGGGTGTTGCGGGAAGGTGGCAGCCAGAGGGGGGGTTGCAGCGCACCCCGGTGCGGCTGGTAGTGCAAGCCAGCCCCACGCGTGCACGTAAGGAAGCTTCAGCGAAGCTTCCTTTGCTGCATGCTTTACCTCTGAACGTCTTTGTAGAACGTTTGGAAGCGCTTACACGCAACGTGCCAAAACCGGAGGAAGGCTTCTGCGCTAACTCATGCTACATCTGCCCCTCCATCGGCGAAAGGCGCACGCGCTCATGCGCAGATGGCCATGTTGGGCTTGGTGGGCTGCTGTTGGAGAGGCAGCTCCTGGCGCTGCAGCGTCTCGGGCGGCGGCCCCGGATGCTGCTGCTACGGATGCTGCTGTTCACCCCACCGATGCCCGTCTCGGCGATAAAACGAGGGGGGAATTGGTAAAAGGGGCCGAGTACGTAGCGATATCGACTCAAGTAAAATTATGAGTGCAGTTGACGCGTCGGTTGCCGCATCAGACTCAAACGGTGAGTCATGATGCAGCGGCCACCCCGCCGCCACAACGGTGCGTCGTCACCGGCTGAACACGCTGGCCCGCAATGACAGTCAACCTAAACAAAGAGCACGGTGGATGTAAGAGCGAAAAAGTAGGAGTGATTGAGCCTGCAGAGCGAAACTTCTGGGTTGCCGGCCTCACCCCAGCTCATGCCTAGCCACAGTGGCACCTGACGCCGCTCCCGGCGCCGCCGGTGGGTCGAGAAGTGCGAAAGCTGCTGCTTTGCGACGACTGTGTAGTGAATACTCCCTACAATCACGGCAGCAATGCCGTGCTCGTTGTGAAGCGAGTGAGGGTTGTATGAATAATGAAAGTGACTGTCAGTTCTTATTGATATACTTTGAATATAACATTGGT
>NW_024016526.1:0-1701 GCF_000499745.2 Eimeria mitis | reverse complement strand
GTTTAAAAAGGCACACAGGAGTGAAGAGGCAGTACTGGAAAGTTTCCGACCCTTCACCTTTTCCGCTGATACCCTTCATTTCATGCAGCCGCCGAACCGGCTTATCGACATCGTCTGCACAGATTCGTTCAGATGTTTGCGCCTTCTCCAGGCAGAAATTAAGTTGCGGGAGGATCTGCAGCAGATTCTCCCGCAGCCGGAAAAACAGAAGCTGGAGGCCACTGTGAAACAGCTGAGCCAACCGCCATCCAGTCAGCGAACGGAAGATGTGGTACGAGCAATAGACGAATGAGGCATCCTGGAAAAGCGCGAGTATTGTTCTACTGAACAAGTGCACCTCCTCTTCGCCCACGCCCGAAACATGCAGGGCTTTGTTGCTGACTACCGGGCCAACAGAACGAAGTGGTGGAAGGCACAGGGGCCCTTCAAACTTGAGGCGGGTAGACCTACTAGGAAGGGATGTGCATTCGTTCCCAAGAAAGTAGAGAAGAGCTCGCGGGAATATGAATCGTCAGCGCCCCCCAAAGAAGCAAGTGATGTTGACACCGTCCTTCTCTGGATGTGGCAGGCAGGCTCATGCAGAAAATGCAAATGAAGAAAGCCCAGCATACAGCCATCAACGCTTATACCCATAGCCATTAATCAGAAGTGGAAGAGCAAGCGGCTGAACGAATTGCATTTCTTAAGGGGCTGCAGAGTCTAGTGCTTCGGGGAGAATCGATATGCGGCGCCGGCACGGCACGCCCCAGGTGCCCTCCATTGAAGTGGAGGGCACGAAGTTTCGCGCAGGCCATTTCCGGTTTGTTCGGTGCATGTTGTATATCTGCCCATTAATTGTGGCTGTTGTGTACACCTAGATTTAACTTCTGCGTGCATTTTGGGCCGATGCGCGTACTCTCGAGGTTCGTGCAAGTCCCCGTGATTATGCATACATTAGTTCTACGACTTCTTAGATCGACGAATGCGTCGTTCGCATTGTTATTAGTTAGTGCTCATCTCCAATCGGGCCCCTGTGCTGCGGTAAAAACCGCATCTAAGCGGCCTGACTGGAGACAGTCCTGCGCGCTGGCTCTGGCTTTGCCGAACACTCTTTAAGGATCCAAAATGGGTCATTTTAGGTGTTAAACTCCTACTTCCCAATTCGAATGCTACGGCTTAACCTAATAAACTGTCGGTTTCCTTCCAAAATGGAGTGAAGTATAGGGATGGAAAAACACACCCATGTTAGGGAAGTGCTCGGTACTTATAGTCCTACGATGCTCGAGTTAAGAGGCACACGTCCACTACTTATATGAGGATAAGTTTCCTCAGCTCGAAGTTCTAACGAAATCGAGGGACTATTAAAGAGGAAATGAGAATAACACAATAAACTTTGGTCGTGTGCAGTGCCCGAACTAGCTGTGCAGATACGCGAACGCGGGTGAGCGAATTTGCTCTTTGTTTCGTATTAAACACGGTGGTGCAAGTTGTAAATCGGATCCCTCGTTTTGCGTTGCCTATTTCGTAGCCTAACAAACAGCCATAGACAATCGGAGCGCTGTTTTTGCCGCCGTCGGCGGTGACTCAAGTGGCAACACGGTTTGCATGTCTTGGGGAACGCACAGGGCTTATTCTTAGCAAAACCTAGACTAAAAGTAACATTTAACTCTTTTTAATGTATATCACGTGGGGTCGGTTCAGTTTCATCGTGCAGGGTACGTG
>NW_024016525.1:0-1701 GCF_000499745.2 Eimeria mitis | reverse complement strand
TGGCTACTGCTGCTGCTGCTGCTGCTTCTGCTGCTACTGCTGCTATTGCTACTTTTGCTGCTGCTGCTGCTGCTGCTGCTGCATTGCTCTCGATTTGTTTGTGATGCACCCAGCAGCATGCACATCCCGCTGGCGTTTTCCAAGCTGCGTAAGGAAGAAGGGCACGTGCTGTTTTCGCTGCTGCTGCTGCTGCTGACGCTGCTGTCCTTATTGCTGCTGCTGCTGCTGCTGCTGCTGCTGCTGCTCCCGTCCCAGCTCAGAGACCTCACGCTCCTATAGAGGCCCCTGCCGACGCTGAGAAGGGCACGGTAGGCAAGCAGCGAGCGTTGGGTCTTTGGCGGGACGCAGGAGTTTGTGCTGCTGCTGCTGCTGCTGCTGCTGCTGCTGCTGCTCATCGTGCTGCTGCAGCCTCTGCTGTTGCAGCTTCTATCATGCCTATCTGCAACACAGATTGCTGTGCTGCTGCTGCTAGCAAGTGTGCTGCTGCTGCTGTTCAGGGGCAGAGGCCCGCTGTCTCCGCCTACCCGGTACACTCCCGCACTAGTGAGATTCTTCTCCTCCTGTTGCTGCTGCTGTTGCTGCTGCTGCTGCTGCTGCTGCTGCTGCTGCTGTCTAGCGAACAGCTCGTGCGACAGCTGAGCAGCCCTCCAGGAGAGCAGCGCCCCGTCAGCCACCAAACCATGCTGAGTCAACGCCAGGTCTCTTTCTTCTTGCAGCAGCTGCTTCAGCATCTGCTGCTGCAGTTGCTGCTGCTGCTGCTGCTGCTGCTGCTGCTTGTGGGGTTTTTTGCTGCTAAACAGAGACAGCTGCAGCGCAGGGCAAAGCAACCACACGGCAACAGGAGACAGCTAGCTGCCAGCTCCAGCACAGGAGACAGCTAGCCATCGCAGCACGAGCCAGCTAGCTGCCAGCAGCAGGAATAGAAGCAGCTAGCTGCCAGCAGCAGGAGACAGCTAGCTGCGAGGAACATGAGAGGGGACAGCTAGCTGCACGAGCTAGCTGCAGCTTCTGCAGCCACCCCAGCACAGCCCCCAGCAGCAACAACTACAGCAGCACACAGGAGACAGGCACGAGAGGAGACAAGCAGGCCACTAACCCAGACCGAAGAAACAGCAGCAGCAGCAGCAGCAGAAGCAGCAGCAGCAGCAGAGACAGCAGCAGCAGCAGCAGCAGAAGCAGCAGCAGCAGAAGAAGCAGCAGCAGCAGCAGAGACAGCAGCAGCAGCAGCAGCAGCAGCATAGAAGCAGCTGTCGCCTAATACCTTTGTTAGCAGTGGCTGGCGCGGTGTGGGGTTTGTCTTAGCAGCAGCAAGCGGTGGGGTGTCTCCGCTGTCTCCTTCTGCTGCTCTCTTTGCCTCTGAGGAGACACTCGTGCTCCCCTTGCCATCTGCTGTTGCTGCTGTTGCTGCTGTTGCTGCTGCTGCTGCTGCTGCTGCTGCTGCTGCTGTTGGCGTTTGTGTCCCTGATGCAGCACACGTATCGCCCGCGCTGGTGTGGAATCTCTGCAGGCCTTTCTTCCAGTGTTGCTTCTGCTGCTGCTGCTGCTGCTGCGGTTGCTGCTGCTGCTGCTGCGGCTCCTGCTGCTGTTGCCGTTGCTGCGGTCGCTGCTGTTGCTGCTGCTGCTGCTGTTGCTGCTGCTGCTCTGCCTCATCTCCTGAGCTGCTGCCTGAGTCATAGAAGGGCTCCAGTGTCTCTCCCCGCC
>NW_024016524.1:0-1702 GCF_000499745.2 Eimeria mitis | reverse complement strand
AGATGCAGTCTGAGGAGGCGAAGTCATAGCTGCAACGCGGGCAGGCAGTGGCAGTAACTTGAACCCCTGCAAGCCGTACACTCCCTTCAACTCGTTAACAGAAAGGCAGGAGCCTCTAAACGGCGGATACAGCAGCGTCTGCACCTCAATACATAACCCCTGATCTCCTAGTTGTGTTCGCAATGATTTGGCATTGACGAAAGTACCCGTGGGTCGTTGATCCGTGGGAAGTCGTACACCGGTCCACCGAATAATCCGCGAAGCCTGAACGGAGCAGCGGAGAGCACATCCCCTACAAAAAAAAATGTTTTTACTGCCCCTTTAGCTATTCTTTCGACAGAGAGGTCTGCAGCAGATCTTGCTGCTCTTCTGTAACGCATCCCTCACCAAGATATTGCCCTCTGAGAGGGTCCCGGCTGATCATCTCGGGCATCTCCGCCTCCTGCAGTGGACTCAGAGTCTCGCGGCTCGTAAGGAGGTGGAGGCTCTTGCGGGGATGTGTATGGGACCCCGTGCGGGAACCCCTGTGGAAATCTCCGAGGATCCGGTGGCTCGTACGGGGGTGNGATGTGTATGGGACCCCGTGCGGGAACCCCTGTGGAAATCTCCGAGGATCCGGTGGCTCGTACGGGGGTGGCGGCCCAAGCGGGTGATCCTGGCTACTCCCGCTTTCTTCAGACGTTTCCCCGCCGCCCTCCGCTCCAGCAGGTGGTGAAGGCCCATGCGCAGGTCCATGGCTATGTCCGGCTTCCTCGCCAGCATCTCCCTGCCCGTAAGGCGGTGGATCCCTGTCGTGGGGCCCGCTTACTTGCCCTATCCCTTCGTCAGGCCCACGATATCCGCTTGCTTCGTAGGGTGGTGGGTCTATGTCCGCAAGAAGACTTAGGTGCTGCAAATTATCCCCTAGTATCCCTGTGGCTCCTCCTCTTCCATCAGAATCTGAGGCTCCGTGCTGCTCTTGTGCGCGCTGCTGCAGATGTGTTGCATCTTCACTTCCCCCGGCAGTGCCCCTGCAGTTGTTGGGCTGCACATACACATAAGCAGCCGCATGCCACTGTATATCAGTTCAGACACAAAGCGCAACGCTGGCAGAAGAATATAGATAGATGGAAATTCCTCGATTCATTGCTGTGTGTTGCGATGGCCAGGCATCTGCTTGGGTGCTGTGCGCTGGCCAGTACATTCGAGCGAGCCGTACTTGATCTGAGAGTCTTCGCGATGAAATATTCCTGAGTTTTGTGGTTTCTATATGCAGTGCACACTGGTATATGAGGAATATTGTGGCAGCAATTGCCACGATAGCTGCAATAAAACGCGAACTCGATCGAGAATTCAGGCGCTTGCCACCGATCCCAACGGCACTCCCTAAGTCAATGCCTTTTGCAAATGGCTCCACTGTTCCATCTTCATCAACGTCAAGTGCAGCCTCCATGTTCCCCATGGGCTATTAACTACAACGTCAAGTTGTCCCCGAGCACATCGGGAACAACTTTATGTTGTAGTTAATAGCCCATGGATCACGGGATGGATCGCCACGCCGGGCGGGGCGGAGTAACGGATTAACACAAGCCCCCGCAGGAGGAAATATCTAGTAAAAAATTATGCTACTAAACCTGAATAAAACTGCATATTTTCGTAAAGGATCCAACCCCACGTGGTAGTTCATGTGAGAGTTGTGTTCTCCTTGATTACGATGCGGGCG
>NW_024016523.1:0-1702 GCF_000499745.2 Eimeria mitis | reverse complement strand
CACGTACCCTGCACGATGAAACTGAACCGACCCCACGTGATATACATTAAAAAGAGTTAAATGTTACTTTCAGTCTAGGTTTTGCTAAGAATAAGCCCTGTACGTTCCCCAAGACATGCAAACCGTGTTGCCACTTGAGTCACCGCCGACGGCGGCAAAAACAGCGCTCCGATTGTCTATGGCTGTTTGTTAGGCTACGAAATAGGCAACGCAAAACGAGGGATCCGATTTACAACTTGCACCACCGTGTTTAATACGAAACAAAGAGCAAATTCGCTCACCCGCGTTCGCGTATCTGCACAGCTAGTTCGGGCACTGCACACGACCCAAGTTTATTGTGTTATTCTCATTTCCTCTTTAATAGTCCCTCGATTTCGTTAGAACTGCGAGCTGAAGAAACTTATCCTCATATAAGTAGTGGACGTGTGCCTCTTAACTCGAGCATCGTAGGACTATAAGTACCGAGCACTTCCCTAACATGGGTGTGTTTTTCCATCCCTATACTTCACTCCATTTTGGATGGAAACCGACAGTTTATTAGGTTAAGCCGTAGCATTTGAACTGGGAAGTAGGAGTTTAACACCTAAAATGACCCATTTTAGATCCTTAAAGAGTGTTCGGCAAGGCCAGAACCAGCACGCAGCGCTGTCTCCAGTCGGGTCGCTTAGCTGTGGTTTTTACCGCAGCACAGGGGCCCGATTGGACATAAGCACTAAGTAATAACAATGCGAACGACGCATCCGTCGATCTAAGAAGTCGTAGAACTAATGCATGCATAATCGCGGGGACATGCACGAACCTCGAGAAGGCGCGTATCGGCCCAAAATGCACGCAAAAGTTAAATATAGGTGTACACAGCAGCCACAATTAATGGGCAGGTATACAACATGCATGGAACAAACCGGAAATAGCCTGCGCAAACATTCGTGCCCTCCACTTCAATGGAGGGCAGCTGGGGCGTGCCTTGCCGGCGCCGCATATCGATTCTCCCCGAAGCACTAGACTCTGCAGCCCCTTAAGAAATGCAATTCGTTCAGCCGCTTGCTCTTCCACTTCTGATTAATGGCTATGGGTATAAGCGTTGATGGCTGTATGCTGGGCTTTCTTCATCTGCATTTTCTGCATGAGCCTGCCTGCCACACCCAGAGAAGGACGGTGCCAGCATCACTTGCTTCTTCGGGGGGGCGCTGACGATTCATATTCCCGAGAGCTCTGCTCTACTTTCTGGGGAAAGACTGCACTTCCCTTCTTAGTAGGTCTACCCCCCTCAAGTTTGAAGGGCCCCTGTGCCTTCCACCGCTTCGTACCGTTGGCCCGGTAGTCAGCAACAAAGCCCTGCATGTTTCGGGCGTGGGCGAAGAGGAGGTGCACTTGTTCATTAGAACAATACTCGCGCTTTTCCAGCATGCCTCATTCGTCTATTGCTCTTACCACATCTTCCGCTTGCTGACTGGATGGCGGTTGGCTCAGCTGTTTCACAGCGGCCTCCAGCTTCTGTTTTTCCGGCTGCGGGAGAATCTGCTGCAGATTCTCCCGCAGCTTAATTTCTGCCTGGGGAAGGTGCAAACATCTGAACGAATCTGTGCAGACGATGTCGATAAGCCGGTTCAGCGGCTGCATGAAATGAAGGGGATCAGCGGAAAAGGTGAAGGGTCGGAAACTTTCCAGTACTGCCTCTTCACTCCTGTGTGCCTTTTTAAAC
>NW_024016522.1:0-1704 GCF_000499745.2 Eimeria mitis | reverse complement strand
CCCACAGAGGCCAAAACAGCCTGACGAGGCATTTCGCCGGACATCCACACCAAAGACATACTGGATTCCCCCACACCACTTTGGTAGGCGTATGGTGCGTATGACGCGTCCTGTTTTGGGCGCGGGTTTGTCAGGGTCGCGCCAATTTGAAGGGTAAAGAAACGCAAAAAGACCTCGCTGCACACGCCGCGAGCACGTCAAGTTCTAAGTCTCGATACATCGAATTTCCTGCGTTCGGGGTGCGACGACACGTTGCGCAAATACCCAAGTATATAGCAGGTAAATTACGTGGTTTACGGTGGGTTATGATTTCATGGATTGGCAACCGCAAAGCTAAGCGCAACGGCATTATGCAAACGAATAGCTCTGCAGACCGAAGTCTTGCAGGAGGCATGGCACCGCTTATTTCACATTCGATGGGAGTAATACTCCAACTAACCGTCTGAGGTGGAGTCCCGAGTGGAAAGCCGCACGCTCCCGGATTTCGTTGGGTGTGAAGCGCCTGCCGAAAACATCTCCATGTAGCAATAGTCAACTGCTGCTGTCTCCTCGCTATGGAAGACAGCACAACCGTCACCCTGCGAGCGTGCTCGATCATGCGCGCTATGATGCAAGTGAATTCTAGAGGACGACGAGCCTCCTGAGCTGCTTCGTTCAAATAGAACGCATTACAAACAGGCTTTGATGAAGCGTATTGGTCTGACTATCCCCTGCATACTATACCACCCACGTTGTCGAAAAGCACGTCATGGGTGCAAAGGTAGATTAAATGCCGTGTGCTCATTGCGACTCGTATGTGCCTTTAAGACCTCATTCTGACAGCTGTTCTATTCCATCAGTTCGTTTGCCAAGGGCACGATGCAGACCACCTGCCTGCCAAGCAGAAAAACCGATAACTAAGCAAAACTACATATTGCTCTGCGAATCACCTCAAAACGCACACAACCGATTTTCCTCCACCTCCTTTTCAACACGGGAGCTCCAGGAATAAACCCTGCGAGCATCCCTAGAGTCGTCAAATCCAGTCCCTTATCCACCCATCTCCCTACGAGGGGCCTTCACTCACAGCTGGGAGAGATGATCGACCTGAAGGATCCGTCGCTCACTTTCTACATTGTGGAATGGACTAGAATGCGGGAGATAAGACGTGCAACAAAATTCAGCCCATGTGTTGCATTCTGTCCTAGACAAATGTTTATTCACGAACCGTGTACTGCATTTGTTTCCCTGACCATACTCCTCAGTGCAGTCGGGACGCAGGAAGGTCCTGAAAAGACACTGCATCAACGAAATGTTAAACGTCAAGTGCCTGCGCCCCACAAGTCAATAACGCACGAGCTGAAGCAACTCGAGCCGAAGTTATTTACCTGGGTCCAGGGCAAAGCCTAACGACATGCTTCTTTCTCGACCTATCGCATGCATATAGAGTGCCGAACGTGCATTGCTTCCATTGCATAACGCGGTAAAGCCGCACGGTGCCCGCAGAACAAAACGGAAAGAGACGAGCCCGGAGCGAAGGGATAGAATGATACATACGGCATATATACTTGATGATAGGCTCTACTGGCAACACTTAGGGTGAGCAATGCTCACAAGGCATTTCTAGTGGCCCACAGTTTGCATGCTCAGCATGAGCTGCAAAGGTATTATGCAAGACATTCACCTGCGAAGTGACTGCAGGATGACCGTCGTTCTAGACGCTGG
>NW_024016521.1:0-1704 GCF_000499745.2 Eimeria mitis | reverse complement strand
CACCTTCTACGAAACACCGCATCTACCGACATGCAAACAACGGCGTTCATGCAGCCTGCCCCTCTCTGCAGATGCCTGACAAAGCGCTCAGTGCGTCCAACGCTGCCCCGAACTTCAAACCGCAAGACCGAAGAGAACGCTATCCTGTATAGACAGACAGTAGCAGCCCACACTACTCCCCTTCTGCATAACAGCAGATCTATTGCCATGCGATAGATCCCAATAGATCCCTTGTTGCTTTTCCTTCGAATATCAGTTCCCTTACTCGGCGGACACAACAGCGTCGCCTGTTTCAGAATGTGAACGCTACTCAAACTATCGGCATATATAGATGGGCCAGAACAGGCCACGCAACTCAAGTTCTGTGAAACACAAAATCTACTACCACATCTTGCACTGTGGGAGCCCATCCCCCACTGATTCAACGTTGACATTTGCTCTGATATTCGAAAACATCACAAAAAAACACGTGTGTATACCGTATGCACCAGCTATGAAGCACCACTTCTCTACTGCCACGCAAGATCCATACTGTATGCAGCTTGATCCACTCCCTACGCATATCAGCTCCTATAATCGATGGGCCCAATGCTGGCCTCTGCGTCAAAATACAAAACACTCCATGCACTTGGCGTAGTGGCTAGACAGGCCACAGCAGGCCATGCAACTCACCGGGTGTGAAATAAAGTATCTTCTGCCACACACAGTCATCAATTAATGCTCTTGTTTCTCTTCAGCTACCCGTGGGTATCGAGTCCCAAACTTAACTGGCTCAACGCCGACACCTGACCCATAATTCGAAGGTAGCACAATGACCGAGCGTCATGTACAGCGATGCCACGGCCGCCACCGTATGCAGCATCTGTAGTGCAGCATATCCACTCGAATGCGCCAGACGCCGTGAACGCCCTTGCAGCTGTCTATGCCAGTATCCGCTCCAGGCTGGAACCGGCGCAACGCTTACCTATGCTTCTAAATATGGAACTGAACAGGTCAAACCCCAGATGAACAGAGAATTGCCAAGCACGCATCGTACGCGCCTCCTGTGACACACCAGATCTTGCCACACACCATACACCGTGAACGCACATTGCCGATCTCTCTGCAAATGAGCGTCTCCACTCTCAACGGTTCAAGTGCCGGACTCGACTCCTCAGTGCAAGCCTACCTCAAACCATCAAAGTGTATAGGCTGTCAACATGGGCGAGCACACGCACCTTCTGCAATACGCCGCACCAACTGACCCACACCATAGACAGTGTACACATCCCGTTACCCTCTAGAGAACGCGAAGGGACCTGCAGCCACTAGCGCGTTAAGACAAGCCACAAGCGCCGCCGCACGCACCCTCTGCAATACGCCCTATCTACTGCCACACGCCATACACCCTGAACCCACCTTGTTACTATCTATTGAACGCGAAGGGCGCTCAAACCACTAGCAGGTGGAAACACGCCACAGGCTCCGCCATACGCACCGCCTGTAACACGCCGCACCTAATGCCACACGCCATACACAATGAACCCACATTCTTACTCTCTCTAAAGAGCGAGGAGAGCTGACACCACTAGCGGGTAAAGACAGGCCGCAGGCACCGCCGGACGCACCTTCTGCAATACTCCCGACCTACTGCGACACGCCATACACCGTGAACCCGCCTTCCTACCATCTACAAGACGGATAGACAGTTGAGAGCACTAGCTT
>NW_024016520.1:0-1704 GCF_000499745.2 Eimeria mitis | reverse complement strand
CACGCTTCGTGACTCCAATCTCGTCTTTGAGTGTTGCCGGTTTAGTTGGGCAATGGAGAGTGAACATCGTGTAGTTGGAGCTATTGCGCAACATGGTACGCGTTGCCGTCGGTGCCTGTAATGTTTCGAACTGGCTTCAGCCGGCAGTTTTGAGGTGGCATGCCTTGCGTTTGTAGTGTTTGGCGCAGCAGCTTGTTTGTCGGGAGGCCTTCAGGAAGTTGTCAGAATTTGACTTTATGCGTCTGGTGCTGTGCCCCGCATTGGTACTGGAAATGTGACGAGCACGGCGCCAAAACTATTTGTTCACAATACGCACACCTGGCATTGTGCTGCCCTGGTTTTTACGGTTTTTCAAGGGGCTAAGGTGGCGCCTGCAGCCGGTTCCTGCATCTGGAACGCCGCTGGAAAGGGCGTGAGGTCCTTCTTTGACGGTTGGGAGAAACTGCACAGCACGAATATTGCATGGGGCAACAGCACCTAGGTGCTGACCTGCTGCTGGCTGTGCTGGCGGATGCTCTTGAGGCTGATCAGAGCTTCGGTAAAGGTTGGTGAAGCGTCCTTCTTGCGCTTAACGTTCTTTTTGGCAGGCGGATAGGCAATGTCGGAACAAAAGTGTAGAGATGCATGCGTTGGACCCACAGTTTGCACTTAGTTCTAAATTTTGTTGACCCATCAGGGCAGATGCCGAATAATCTCGAAAAGTATCAGTTAGGTTATTTTAGGCGTCTGTGCACCTGTTTTGTTACACTGCCACGATTTTACCTAGATCTGAGCAATTTTTGCATTGATAAACTCAGCTAACGCACGATTTTAGACAGATCTACAAGAATATAAACGGTATACAATTGCTGGCGTGCATAGGCTTGCTTCTCAAGGGCGAAATTGTTGACCCATTTATGTGGGCACTGATCAGCGGTTCTGGTGCGTCCACGGCAGGTATAGTCTGGGCGGGTGAAGAGGCTTTTAAATGTGTGCCGCTTAACCTATCAATTAATGCCAGGCGGCACTACGTGCGTTTCCGAGAGAAAACAATGATTATCAGCATGGGATTGGCCGTATGCTGTCAAGTTGGTGGGTGCTTACCGGTAGTAGAGGCTTCCCCCTATTCCATATGCTTCTCGAGCCCGACCGCCCATGGGGAATTGCGCATTGCTTAGCCCCATGTGCGGGCTTTGTGAGTCTTTGGTATGTTTGTGAACGTTTGCAGTATGGTATTTGCTGCGCAGTCTCGATTTCTGTAGCATTTGGAGGCAAGGTTCTAAGTCAACGCAACTCTGGCTTGGCCATAACGTAGCATGTCTGCAGATAATGCCTAGTGACTCTTCTCTAGGCGGGCACGCATGGAGCCACACGAGATGGGACTACTTGACCAGCTTGTGGGTCACTCTGAAATAGGATAATGGTCTGCGCTGGCTCCCGGACTCAACTGCTTGCTAGGGGTATGAAGGAAGGGATACGACCGCTCAATATCTCAATTATATTATGTAGAAGGCGCACCGTGGCGCATTCGTAAGACACCAATGCCGTTGCAACGCTATACATGTCTTTGGAATCAGGTGGCCCGTAGCTGTACGTCTGGGTGTTTCTGAATTCGTTACAGTATCAAGACTGATGCATCCGATGGGACACATGCATGTTCTGCCGCCGTTGTTTTACCTATGGTGGTCCATGTGCACGTTCAAAGGAAAAAACAAGCGAAGCAAG
>NW_024016519.1:0-1706 GCF_000499745.2 Eimeria mitis | reverse complement strand
ATTAGCAGAAGGCGTGTGCCAAAGCACCCGCCATGTAAAACAGTGCAAAAATGAAGCAGCAGCTGAGGAAGACAGTGCTGCTCCAGAGACGTGCAATGCAGCGATCTCCTGGTCACCAGCTCTGAAAGTAGAGGTGACCTAGCGTGACTAGGCGATTAGATTAGTATAGCCACGTCAACAGTTGCTATGCAATCATCTTCTGGCTCGTTACATAATATTTCGTTGGGCTGTACTATAAGGGGCATCTTCACTTCCAGAGGGGTCTGAGACGAAAAGCGGAGCACAGGTACAACACAAATGCTATGACTCGAGTACAGGAAGAAAGGGGTTAGTTGTTCATATCTGAAAATACTGCTATAGCTCGAAGCAAACTGGCAGCCGGTGGTAGCTGATTGGGAAGGGCTCCACTCTGTGGGGCAAAGTGGAGAAGGGGAAAGCTAGCCAAACCTACTGGAACCTCAGAGCTTGACACAGCAACTCTTGCATTTTCTTCAGCGTGCGTGCTTCGTGGGTGTCCTGATTATCTGGTGTCTCGTCAGTGGGCGGTGCTCGTGAGGCCCTGTCCCTTAGCCACTTTTTCATCCCGCTCCACGGCGCATCGTCGCTCTCACAAGGCGTTTGCGCACCCTGCACAGACCAGAGACAAACCAGACACAAAGATGAACTTGTACTAGGTGCGAGTAGGCGTGTCTCTTTCGTCAGTGGTGCGGACAGAGTTCAGCGCCGAAACGTGAGGCATAACATCAATAGACAAACGCCCATGCATAGTACATGCACGGATTTGATGGTCCTTCAGTGCGCGCCGACAACGTGTTTAGCATGCCGCGGCGTTGATTGCGAATGGCGTACCTCCATAGTATCATTTTCGGGATTAGTTGGTTGGCTGATCATGCCGCCTGAGACTGTTGCTACTGGGGTTTCTCGTGCTTCCCGAAGGTGCAGAGGGCGTTGGGGTGCTCCATATTTCGGCGACGTGTATACAGGATCCGTCGGCGATGCAATCGTAAAAGTGCTTTCCTGATCATTGAAGGGGCTGGCGGCTTCCGCGGTCCAGCCTGTGTTGGCAGCATTGCGATCTGCTTCCAATACATTAGTTCTATCGCCCTCTTGGGGTCCACCTTGTATCGATTGATGATGCTGCTGTGGCAACAAGCCTCTGATTGTGAGTTTGTCGTAACCACGGAAAAGTTGCCGGCCATCAATCTCTCCTTCATTCCACAGAATGTCAAGGGCACTGTTGATGTCTATCTTCGGGATACTTTCTCCACTAAAATAACGATCGTTGAAGACCTTACGGAAGCTAGGTGGAACTCCGTTTTCGATGGGGGATTCAAGCGGAGAGCGACGCATGCCGCTCGTACATGGCGGGCTTTGGTGGGCTTCGGCAGTCTGCGGAGAGGTTTCTTCCTTCCTGAGATGGCCTCCCTGAGGCGTGCAGGTTCCTCTTGGAAAAAGAGTCGGGCTAGCCCGCGGGGAGCTCTGCCACCAATCATCACTGCTGCATGCTTCTGTTTGACACGCACTCATATCGGCTGAACCATCGGTTCCCCAAACTCCTGCGGGGGGGTCCCTCCTGAGATGGCATCCTTGCGTTGTGTCTCTTCTTTCTGGACGGCGAACAATGTCAGTCCGTGGGGTGGCTTCAGGACAACGTATACCTGCGTATATTTGTGGTTCAGGCATTCTGCTGTCTCTACAGGAGTGGA
>NW_024016518.1:0-1706 GCF_000499745.2 Eimeria mitis | reverse complement strand
CGTGCGCGCCTGAGGCAGGCTTGCCTCATCAACCGCAACGACGCCCGCTGCAACTCCATTTAGGCAACGAACCTCCCCGCAACATCCAGGCCCTGTGCGTGGGGACAGGGGCGAAGTCAGCTGCCTTAATGCAGCTCTTACTTCAACTGCAGCTTGTTTCTGTCATTAAGAAAAAAAAGCTGGCGTTATATATAGGCTGTAGGATAAGCTAGGCGAGGAGGCGATTTCTCTGGCATAGGACTATTTAGCGAGGGCTGCATATGTGTAGCCGACAAGGTTGGCGAGCCAACAGAACCCTCTTGTGAGGAAGATGCTGGATAAAAACAACTGGACTCCTTCCGGGCTTCCAAGGAGTTCTGATCTACACGTTACAGCGGGATGCACCCTAGCGTCCGTCGTCGCTGGTGCGCCTTCGCCCTAGGGCGCTAATCTATAACTGACCGAAGCGCCGTAGCATCGTAAGGGATAGGTGAGGCGGGCAGTGCCCGCTTATAGCGAAAATCCAGCACGAAATCCTGCAAGTGCCTAGCGGATTCTGTAGTGGTATTCGAACCCGCTACGTGCAGCCTAAAAGCTGTCAGCATGAACAACCCGACTGGAATGACAAGGAAGACGCCTCTGTACAATATCCGTGGCAATGTCAGCCCTGTACGTAAGGGATAGGTGCCGTTTGTATTGCGTTAACCACCATTCAGTCAAATTTCTGCTGTCGGCTATCCAGGCCAGAAGGCAGCTTTCGACCGGATGCGCTCCAGAGATGTCGTAACTTTGCTTACATCTACGCACGACGGTGGTCCATCCCCTTCTGATAGAGAAAGTGCCAATAGCAGCTGTACCTTTCCCGGNCATCTACGCACGACGGTGGTCCATCCCCTTCTGATAGAGAAAGTGCCAATAGCAGCTGTACCTTTCCCGGTGCATTCAGAAGATGAAGATACAATTCGACAGAAACTAGGAACTCCTCCCGTACCCCCAGATCGCCGCCCCCGTCTTATTGAGCGAAAATATCTTTCCACGGGAAAAGGGTCCATGGAGAAAGCCTCCTCCTTCGCTAGCCGTCCAGTCCGCGATGCAGATACTACAATTGTCGCAATCTGAAAATGTTCTCAGTCTCCGGTCACTTGCCCACTGACATCTCCACTGCTCAGCAGGAGAAATGGGCTGAGCGCGCGATGTCGATTTTGGAAAAGGTGCGTAAGGGTTTTTGATTTTCTAAAAAGCCACTGCTATACACCAGACCGTCCTGTTGTAGGGGTTATGTGAGGTTCGTTGAGCGCACGTGCCTCTACCAACGACGCAGTGCTTTCAAGAGTAACGAGTGCTTGTTCTTATTCGAGGACAGTCCCGAGCTCTGACCTAGTCAAAATACTTGAGATAGTCGTTTTCATAAAGCGTTCCAGTTTCCCTCTAGTCATAAGGCAGCCTGGGACGAGCGGGCCAAGGGCAAGGGCCCGGTGGAGGGGATGAGCCCCGGTATGCCTTGGACGGCACATGCCGGAAATTCATGCTTCATAGCAACCCCACATGCATGGACAACAGAGCTCATACATCGAATAACACTGTTGACAATTGTTGAGCACTTACTTGGCTCTCTATATCCAGTCTGCGCACCAGTAAGAGAATCAACCTCACACAGACTGTAACGCTGGTTCTCCGGCCTTAACCTGACCGGAGACGAGCCGCAATGAAGGCAAAGACTTAAAGTA
>NW_024016517.1:0-1708 GCF_000499745.2 Eimeria mitis | reverse complement strand
TGAATGCACTGATGACAGTGGGGTCTAGTTCCGAAGTCCCTAAATCCCTAAGGCATCAAACTCTCCTTAAGACGTCTGCTGTAGGGGAGTTTCTCACGGGCTGTACTCCATCTCTGACCAAGTGCCCCTTGCCCTTGTCTCCGCCTTAGGCAACTGGAAGCACTTTCCGAGCTCATCTCACCGCCTACACCGAGCATCAGGCCCTATGTCACCTGCAGATTCTCCGGTGTCTTCCAAGCTCAGCGCTCACACGCCCCTTTCGGCACAGGCTTTGGTAGCCGCGTGTGCTAGGTGCCGGGCTTTCCAGAAAACCTACGAGACAGCAGCTCAAGCAGATGGCAATCTGGTCCCCAGTTGGCCCCCCGTCGTCTTTCGTGCAGGTAAGGGAACCAAACAGAAAACGAGTGTCTCAACGGGTTGTGAAAGATTTGTTTTCCGCAGCTAACGCGGTGGAATATATTCTGGCTCAACGAGGCGAAGCTCCAGAGTTACAGTACTTAGTCAAGTCGCGTGGATCTGCCCTTGTGTTGCCGTTCGGGGCACAAGACGCAGAGCTGCTGGCAAAGGCTAGTGCATCTACTGAAGTGAGCGGGATCACGTTCGAGGGCCATATGATATCTAAGGCCCCAAACCCCCCTTAGACTGGCCTTTCTGAAGGGGATTTTCTCATACCTGAGGACCGAGCCGCATGGGAGCCCGCTCAACATCTTGTCGGATGCCCTGCGTTGATGCAAACCTGGACGCGCCTCCAGCGTAGACGTTGTCGTGAGCGGCCCACATATTCCCGACCTTGCATCACACCTTCCCCCTAATCCCGTCCTCATAATAGCTATACAAAGTTACCTTGCTCCCTTATCCTCCCTGTCCGTCGTTTCCCCGCTCCCTCTCACGTCCTGTTTTATTTTGCGTTTCGCTGCTACTCGTGTAGCGGTTGTTTTTGCAGGTGTAACAATTTTAGAAAAGAAAACAAGAGAAAAGGTTTCTTCAGCTTTCGTTGGCAGATGATATGTTTGAGTTTCTGTAGGTCAGTGAAATTTCTTGAGGTTGGCAGTCAATTTATGACCGCCGGGCAGTTATACTCGGCAGTGTGGATTGAGGGCTGTGCTCCACAAGTGACGTTCAAAGGAACAGCCAGTTGTGCTTATTGAAACATTGCACTAAGCGCAATTTTCTTAATTAACGTGTACGAAACCAGGCATAACAAGAGATGGACTGAGGGCTCAGGAGACATGTCATCAGCATCGACACCTCATCCTGTGAGGGGATTCGGATCCATACTGAAACTCACAGCTGGGTTTTGTCTGCGCTTTTGTTGTCGTTGCTGGCACGAGACGCAGATACGGACGGTTGTTTGATGCACCCACTGATGAGGGTGCGGGTAAGTTCCGAGGACACTATGATCGTCATGGCCACAAACTCCCCCTAGCTGACCTGCTAGAGAGGACTTTCTCACAAATAAAGTCTAAAACATCATTTGGGAGCAGTTCCCCTATAGCACGCTTGTAGCTGTTTGGGATTACAGAGAAAGCCTAGGACGTACTGTGGCTGAGCCCTGGGTAGGGGTACCAGCGGCACAGTCTGCACCGAAGTGCTGCACACGCCGAAATTGTCCGTACACCGAGGAAATACAGGGACATATTTTTGCTTTGGAGATGAACAGTCGGAGAGAATAAATTTTTATGCTTTTAAAGGTATGAGTCTGGGTTTG
>NW_024016516.1:0-1709 GCF_000499745.2 Eimeria mitis | reverse complement strand
CGCCGTTTGATGCGGGACTCAGCTGTGAACAAAGCAAAACGGCAGCGGAAGAAAAACCGTGCCCGGGGAACTTATAATCTTCACTCCAAGGCAAATCAAGCTTCTCTGGGGCTACCGAGGAGATGCAGTCTCAACCATCTCGCACTTTGTAACACCGCAGTTCAACAAACACAATCCCGAAATGGTTTACAGTGCATTTCACATGACTGCATGCACATTTTTAAACTGACGGCGGTCCTGTGTAGCGTCGCAGAGCCGTTTAAGGCGCACTGGGGACTGGCGGAGCTTCAAGAACTAAACCGCCTCAGTAGGTCAAGCAGATGTAACAGTTAAACCCCATTGGAGCCTTCGGGTCAGTCGGCAAGACCTCTGATGCTTAGGATGCACTGGTGTACGGGGAAACAACATTTTCTCTTTGCATTGGTCACTTAACCACGAGCGGGAAGGAACGCACAGACTTCAGTCGCGCAGGCGCAAGTACTGCGTGAGGTGAGTTGCCTATCCACATCCTGCTGATGGCCCGTCGGTATCAATACCTTCCCAAGGTTTTTCCGGTGTGAGAAGCACCATATGCGGCTGTTCAACTCTATCGCGCATCACTACCAGAAGCTGTCTCCAAAAGGAACTGCACGCCGCCAGGGGTGGCGTTACAGGGACGCCACCAGGAATGTTCAATGACGTCATGNCCAAAAGGAACTGCACGCCGCCAGGGGTGGCGTTACAGGGACGCCACCAGGAATGTTCAATGACGTCATGCGCGAAACCACGAAACATGGCACTATCGTTCATCTTACCGAAACAGAGTTGTAACCGCATCAGAGACTAGCTTGAGAATCCACAGCAAGTATTCAGTGTGACAAACCCCATCAACCCACTTCCTGGATAAAACACACACTCTGCCTGGAGTGCCCTACCGATCGATTCTAGCACAGCTACAAAGCAGCTTCCCGTAGGTAAAAAGCTACGAAGTTACTAATTCACCAATTGTATACTGTTCAGAATACGCTTCACGCTTCTCCACTTGCGCGGTCACCAGCTTATGATGAACTGCGCCTGGATACATTTACCCTGGGGTCCGAGGCATGCACTCTCAGGATCAGTGCCTCGCCATAAAACAGCAAGTTGTGCCGAAAGACATAAATTTGAGGTAAAATAAAAAAACCGCACTTTAGCGTGAGAGCCTTCACTCCATGGTTTGCAACTCTCGTCGTGCCCAAGCAGATGCGCCCAAGTCAGCTCACTAACTGCCACGCAGCAAAAGCAGCTTAAAGCGCTGACAGGTAGCCAAGGAAACGTTCTCGGCAGGTAAAACGGGAAGAAAGAAACAAGAAAGGGGCAACTTTCCCGCGCATCGGTGGCAAATCGCAAACTTCTCATATCGGTTCCCCAATTTTGTTCAACAGACGGCGTTGTATATTGTACCCACACGTGAAGCGTTTCATGGTACAACTCCCTACGTAGAAATCAAACTCACATTAGATGTGCATAGAAAAGCTGCACTGTGCACAAGGCGCCTCCCAAAATATCAAATTCGTCCTTGCTTGCTGTGCTCCATACGGGGCGACCCCCACGCCGAGATGCTCATTACATGGTATCACTATCATTCATGTAATCATGCTGCAAGAACTCATACCTCCTAGTGAGGAATCAACCGCAACGGACTTGCTGTGTGCGACGCTACCCCGCTCTATGCAGGAGAGAATACGTAA
>NW_024016515.1:0-1709 GCF_000499745.2 Eimeria mitis | reverse complement strand
CGGGCTACGAAGTTGGGTCTTAGAAAGAAAAATTACTATGAGGGCGTATGTGTGCTAAAGAATTGCGTGTCTGTAGAGGGAACGCTCTGCTAGACGTTGTTGAGTATACAGGAAGTGCGCCATATATGCGAGCCGCTAGCGCTAAGCTACTAGTCCTAAGCAATGTGAAAACTCTTGGTCGTGAGGGCTAGGCTGCACCGCACTGCTGATGTGATAGTGGGCTCCAGAATGCGCACTTTACCACCGTGTTGTGGCATAGGAACACATTTGAGTAGCTGACATCGACTTATAAAAAATGCGGGGAGGTGCCGCATGCATTCAAAGGCGGTGTGTTGCTCGGGGGATCGCGGGAGAACAAGACTTCGGTTTGAATTGCCCCAATGATTGTTTCCGGCTATATCCCCATATCAGTAGAAGATTTGTACTGGAGCACAAATTTTTTACTCATATGGCAGTATGAAAAGGAGGCTCTGGAGGCACGGCACATGAATTACAATTTCCGGGGGGGGTGCCTCATGCATTCAAAGACGGTGTGTTGCTTGCAGGATACTTTGAGAGCGACAGTTTGTGCCGAGAGTCGAAAGGGGCAGGATATATGCATTCTGCTCATCTTAGAAGCTACTTTGGTCGTTGCAACTATAACTGCTGCCCTGGCGAGCCATTCACCTCGGCAAGCTGCATATCACCTCATTTACAAGTTGCTGATTAGCTAGCGGCGATTGCCAGTGTGCGTACAGTTTGTCACCGGCAATATTGCTTGAGGTACCCTGGGTATGACCGAATGTTCTGTTTTGCACTGACGTGTGGTGTGATCTTCGCGGAATATTGCAGCTAAAGCAGAAAACTTGAGGACCCTGTATCGGCGGGCTTGAATATAGCGATAGGCTTGTGACGGTGTTGCTGGTGGTGACTGTACACGAATATGCCGAGCCCTATGATATTCCGCGGCGCAAGCACGCGGCTAGTTACATAGGCCTCATAGCCAGTCAATACAGTCAATACGGTGTGACGCTTCTTGGTTGTGACGCGTGGAATCCCTGTCGGTTCATCCGGTGCAGCAAGTAGATTAGCAGCTGCTCCCTG
This sequence comes from Eimeria mitis, assembly GCF_000499745.2. Classification (NCBI taxonomy): domain Eukaryota; phylum Apicomplexa; class Conoidasida; order Eucoccidiorida; family Eimeriidae; genus Eimeria; species Eimeria mitis. Next base: position 626 of record NW_024016515.1, on the reverse strand, counting down.
CTACACGCCGGCTGCTCGAGCACATACTGTTCACCAAAAAGGGGCATTTTTGAGTTTTAGTGGCATGTCAACAACTGCACATGGTTTGTGGAGCACGATTGATAAGTGTGTTCACGTGCTTTCGGACTGTGGAAAATTTTACTGCTGTATGCCCGGATGGCGTAGAATCGAGCGCGGCACACTTGATGTTGTGGAAGATATTGCATGCATTTCGGCTTCCCGACGAATATAATGGAAACTGCATGTTTCTTGTAGAGTGCGGTTTGGCTCTTCGAAGCATGGAATGTAGGTCTGCTTTACATGTATGCAGTACAGGACGCAGGGCGAGGTCTTATACGAGTTCTCAAAGGCAAGCGTGACTTCAAGACAGCGTCAGCGTGGGGTACAGCACATTACTAGCAATGCTTTGTCTGTATCCCGCTAGAGATCTCCATTACCTGATGGTTTCCTCTGCGTCTTGTAGAGTGTGCGTATCAGGCGGTCATTTCAAAAGCTGAATGAATGGACAGTTCATCCCTAGAGGCAGAGTATTCGTTTTATCGGCATCGTGATGGTTGTGCTTCTTCGTGCGTGGACGGTTGAGCTGCATTGCAGTGCCAGCTTACAAGAGATACTGCTTCATGCTA
>NW_024016514.1:0-1711 GCF_000499745.2 Eimeria mitis | reverse complement strand
CTGGCTTGCTTACGACGAACAATTGCACGTCTAAGAGAGTGGGGTGCCTGCTAGAACGAATGGACGAGCATGTTTGGCAGTGCAAGTAACGTTGCTTGTGAGTGGGTTTGTTTAATCGTTTTGCTCATTTGCAGCGGCAGCGTCGAGTGGTATCTTATGAAGTAATCGTTGTGCTTAAGTGTCTTGGCAGAGACTTTGCTTGGAGATATTGTGGGCCTGCTTGCTGCGGCACCAGTGTACGCCACCGCACAATTCTAGCCATTTATAGTGGGGTTTGTTCTAGTGAGGGAAGAGCCACCGTACCGGCTGTTTTCCGTCCCATCACCGTGGTTGCACTCCTGGCTACAAGATGATGCGTTCGCGAGAAGGGACGGCTTCCTAACTGAACGGCGCTTTCGTATAGAGGGGATGGAGGTATTTAGATAGCGTCGAGTCTGTTGTATGCCTCTGGGCAAGTTATCCAAAAGAGGATTCTCTCAGCAAGCACTACCTCCTTGCTAGCACGTTGGCGGGGTCGGCAAATAAACGTAGATGATATTGAGAGNATGATATTGAGAGCAATGTCACACCAGCATTTCAATATGCTGTGATATGATAAGGAGCCCTCTGTATGGCTGGTGAGAAGGCTGCAGAAAAGGCGAGTTTCGTGAGTTCTGCAGACGCTTGCTGGGATCGACTGGTGTCGAGAGCTCGCTATTTTTTCGACAATGGAAATTAAGACACATCGAAAGGATGTGGGTTGTCCCAAACGATTTCGGCAAACACTTGCGTGGAGTGTAGCATTGGCGAACTGGCGTGGTAAAGAGACTGAATGTATATCAAGGCGGTCAGCGACATGAGTTTCTCTGCTGAATTGCACAAACTATCAGGGGAAAGCGCTCGCCCCTGCGGAACTCCGGTGCCTTTTTTTCTTTGTTGGACCCAGAGCACGCTATAGGACCGTGTGTCGCTGGAGCAATTGAGCAATGTTTTGTTTCCGGAATTCAACTAATGAGGTGCAAACTCTCGTCGGCTGTGCGTTTCTATGCGTAGTGAATCCAGAAGCTCAATTTTCGTTTGTTTTGGCGCCCGCCACATTCTGGTTTCCGATGAAATCTAGGCGACAGGCTGTGCAGCAGCCCACACGGATGCTGAGGTGGATTGTCGTGATCAAGAATATGTCAACATAAATTCTGTTTTCCCGTGCCCCAATGTCCACTAGACGCATCAATTGATGTGAATTACATGCAGCGATATTGTGCAGTGATGTGGCTTCCATGGAAACAAAGATAGTGCGCTTTTTTGAAGCCCTAACGAAGCCGTGGGCGCATGCAAGGAGCGCTTACGCCGTGCGTTCTCGGCGCTCAAACAAACACACGAGACAGAGGGGATGTGCTTGTTGCGCGTTTGTGGGACATACCTGTGATGGCTGGTTCCGACCTAGCAGAGCGTGTGATATACGGCCGGTCGGTAAAAGCAGCGGTTGTGTGTGTCCTGTTCATGGTTATAATCCTGGGTGACCCCGCTGCATTGCCGAAGCTCTGGGAGTTTGTGGCTTGCCATACATTTGCACCGAATGATAAGCAGCATTTAGTGACTTCAGCTCGTGGTGACGCCCATCTGCTGCTTAGGCGTCGTGGGTAGCCTGTGAGGTCGGGTATGCTGCAGGAAGTTCGTCGGTCTTGAGAACAAGCTACTCTGTATTTTATATTGTAGTGTTTTTGCTCTGTTA
>NW_024016513.1:0-1711 GCF_000499745.2 Eimeria mitis | reverse complement strand
GGAAAGGAGGTTGTCCGTTTTTCCGACGGTGTTGCTCGTCAAGATGATTTATTTGTTCAACATTTGATGGTGCTCTTCTCTGTGTGGAGAGTTTCCTCCCTTACAAGGGTAGAGACCTAGGCACTGCGTAGTAACTTTACAAGGGATTTTCGTAGTCATGTGATGCATACCATGTATGCTCAGCAAAAGCTGTGCTCGGCATGGGAAAAAGCACGGCGAGGTAACGCCGCGACAACATTATGGCTAACCATTGTGATGCTTTTTTGGTTGGCTGAACGGTGCCAGTTGTTTTTGCCTAAGGTACATTTGATACAGCTGCAAGGGAGGTTCCATGCGTGTATGCAGTGTTATGAAGTTGCAGGACCATGGATGTTCGGGAGACGGATGCACTGTTCGAGGGGTTAAGGCGTCATACGCGACCCCATTGAAATCTTCTATAATTTCGCCTTCTGCTGCTGTTTCATGTTTGTGATTTTGAAAATGGCAGTGTGGAATGCATTTTAAGCGGAGCAAAGGAGCACACTGGCTGTTCCCAAAACACTGTCTTAACATTCTCGGATCGTATGGAACAATCGTTTCCTTGGTGTGCTGAAGGGCGAGCTGTTAAAACCTATGCTGATCAAGTAGGAGAAGTTTCGATGCTGCTGGTCCCTGCTTATTCTTGCATCCGAAGTCTCTTTTAGGCGGAGTGGCCTGCAACAGTTTTTCGTTATGGCGAGAATACGATAGCTTTTCAAGGTTAAGGAGTTGCAGCGGGTGCCTTTCAACGGCAGCAGCACCACTAGAACATATATTCAGCATGCGGGTAGCCTACCCTTGGTGGGAGGGAGCTCTTGAGTGTATGTGTGTAGGAGCACGTCTGTGCGTAGTCGACAGCGAATGCCTAAGGATTGCGTTCTTTGGGTGGTGTTTGCCCACTTCAGGGCGCAGAAGATTATCTTCAGTTGTTAATTGCGTTCTGTCTGTACCTTTTGCTTTTGTTTAGTTTGTGTTCCAGTGCATCCAAGCACTCCGCCGTGTTCGTGTGAGACAAGAGTTCTACCCGAGGGATAAGCATATCCGATAGAGTGAAGACGGAGGGATAGCGAGGAGCTAGGGCGGAGATGAGTCTGTGCGAGTGTACTATGCTCTACCCTTTCCAGTTAATGGCGGTTATGCCTTTACCTCAAGACGGATATATCAGACACGCATATTGTGTGAAGGTACGTGCATTTGCGTGCAGCTGTTCTGCAACTCTACTGGTAGGGTTGATAGCTCGTACTGTTATTTGTTGGTGTTTTAGGACTGGCCACCAAAGGTTCGTATCATTTAAATTGGAAAACGTAGAAACCTACTAAGGCTTTAATGTACAAATCGTGCTGGACCGCCTTATGCCGGTGGTTCGAAGGCTGGTCTCAAATGTGGCTGTTGTGAAGTGTGCTGCAGCCATGTATTAAATCTGGCGTCGGTGGCTCTGGACAGAATGTTCCGCCGATTTGCCGTCCGCTTGAGCGATTACGGCTTCACGTAGGTGGTGCGTTGTGTCCTACTGCTTGGATGAACGAGCGTTCCTGCGGCGGATTGTGCGCAACTGCTCACTGAAAGCGCAACGTTGTTGGTACTTCGACATGGAACCATCAGACTGACCGTACGCTGGTTTAGGCACCTGCTTTTTATTGCCTCAGGGTGCGTACACGCACAGGAAAGTGAACCGGACACGCTCGTAATTTAG
>NW_024016512.1:0-1711 GCF_000499745.2 Eimeria mitis | reverse complement strand
TATATATATATATATATATATATATATATATATATATATATATATATATATATATATATACATATATATCTACACCTCAGGTGTCTCCTCAGCTGTATAAGGAGACAGCTGCGGTGTCTCCCCACATAAAAAAAAGGAGACACCTGCGGTGTCTCCTCAGCTATAAAAGGAGACAGCTGGGGTGTCTCCTCAGCTATAAAAGGAGACACCCCGCGTGTCTCCTCAGCTGTATAAGGAGACAGCCGCGGTGTCTCCTCAGCTACAAAAGGGGACAGCTGCGGTGTCTCCTCAGCTATAAAAGGAGACACCTGCGGTGTCTCCTCAGCTGTAAAAGGAGACACCCCAGGTGTCTCCTCAGCTGCACTTGTCTCCTTATACAGCTCAGGAGACACCCCAGGGTGTCTCCTCAGCTATATAAGGAGACAGTTGAGCTACAAAAGGAGACACCTGCGGTGTCTCCGCAGCTGCAAAAGGAGACAGTTGGGGTGTCTCCTGAGGTGTATAAGGAGACAGTTGAGGAGCAGAGAGAGAGATTCTCTCTGTCTATACTTTTATTTTTCTGTCTCCTTTTTTATATCTTTCTTCTTTCTCTTTCTTTTGTCGCTTTCTTCTGTCTCCTTTTTCTGTCTCCTTTTTTTGTCTCCTTTTTCTGTCTCCTATTCCTGCCTCTTTCTCTTTCTCCTGTCTCCCTTTTTTGTCGCTTTCTTCTGTCTCTTTCTTCTGTCTCCTTTTTTTGTCTCTTTTTTCTGTCTGCTTTTTCTGTCTCTGTCTCTTTCTTCTCTCTCCTTTTTTATTTCTTTCTTCTGTCTCCTTTTTCTGTCTCCTTTTTGTGTTTCCGTCTCTGATCCAGAGACCCCTCTCCCTCTCCCTCCCCCTCCCCCTCCCAAATACCTAGGGTTTAGGGTTTAGGGTTTAGGGTTTAGGGTTTAGCCAGGGGTGTATGAGGGCCTGGGTCAGAGTATACCGCTCGTTGGGGTGTATGCGGAGACACCCCGCGATGAAATCCTTACACCCCAAGGAGACACCACAAAGAGACAGCAGTATCTCCCCTAACAACACAAACAAATACATAAATATATATAAATATATAAATAAATATGTAAATATATAAATATATAAATATATAAATAAATACATAAATATATAAATATATTAATAAGTATGTAAATATATAAATATATAAACAAATTAATACATATATAAATGTATAAATAAATATATACATACATAAACAAATCTGTAAATATATAAATATATATATTTATATATAAATATATAAATAAATAAATAGACAAATATATGATATAAATATATAAATATATAAATATACGAATGTATGAATGTATGAATATATACATAAATAAATATGTACATATATAGGTAAATATATAGAGAAATGGATAAATAAATATACAAATATATAAATAAATATATAAATACATAAACATACAAACAAATAAATACACTAAATAAGTAAATTAACAAAATAAACAAATTAAAAAAACTAAATAAATAAATATACATCTATAAAAAACCAACCAACCAAATAAAAAAACAAAAAAAACAAACAAACAAACAAACAAACGAAACAATAAACAAAATAAATAAACAAATAAAATGAATAAATAAATAAATAAATAAATAAATAAAATAAATAAATAAATAAATAAATAAATAGAAGCTTACCTATAGCTCCTTTTCTCTCTAAGTG
>NW_024016511.1:0-1711 GCF_000499745.2 Eimeria mitis | reverse complement strand
GCATTGTATGCACACCAGTAAAGCACGCTGGCTGACCCAAAACAACCTTCTGATATTCCCGGATCATATGTAACGGTCGTCTCATCTGTGTGCTCAACGGCCAGCTGCTAAGCTTTGGTTTTTAATCAGGAAGAGTTTTCTATGTTGCCGGTCCCTGCTTATTCTTACACCCGAAGAGCTTCCCTGTCCCTCAGGTTCTCACGTGCGACAGGAATGTGATCGCTTTCAAATGTTAAAGGCCTGCGGCGGTGCTTTTCAAAGGCAGCAGCGCCACTTAACGATGCACGCATCGTGCAGGTATCCCGCACACTGGAGACGTGTTCGTTTGAGTGTAGGAATAGTGTAGGAATACATCTCCGCGCACTGGAAAGCGAACGTTTAGGAACTGCGTTCATTGGCTGGCGCTTGCACACTTAACGGTGCACTGCACACAATTATCTTCAGTTGTTAATGGCGTCCTGCCTGTAGCTCCTCCATTTCTTTGACTTGTGTTCCAGCACATCCAAACACGTCTGAGACAAATATTTTGTCCGGGAGCTAAGCACGTTCGATAAAGTGAAGACCAAATGTCCTATGCGATATCCGATTTTGTGGGCGGCGGATTTGTCATTAGGGCTTATGTGATCGCTTCCCGTGAGCATTCGCTTCCGAGTGAGCGCAGACGTATTCCTACATCTAAGCTGAAGGGTATCCGGCGGAGTATTACCTAGCGGATTGGTCAGCCTGTGCAAGTGTCCCATGCTACAACTATTTCTTTGAACCGCAGATATGTCTCTGCCTCAAGATGGATATAGCAGAGCGGCATATTATGTGAAGGTACAGGCGTTTTCTTTCAGCTCCCTTGTGGAGTTATCCGTTGGCGGTTTGTGGCGGCCGTGTGGCAAGGGTTCGTATTAAATCCAGCAAGGAGCATTTTGTGCTGGCGGTTCGAAGCTTGGTGTCATAGGTGCCTGTTGGACAGTGTGCTGTAGCCATATTTTGCATCCGGTGTCGTGTCTAGAGGCAAAATGTTCTACTTATTTTCTGCCGCATTCCTGAGTAGCGTTCCGCGTGCGTTTTGTCTTATTCTGCGTGTGAAGGCGTCCCCTAGCCGCCGTTTGCGCAGGAGTGGTCGCCAAAAGCGTACCACTGTTGACACACGCACCTGGACCTATAAGATATCACATATTGATGTACGGCGCATTTGTCATCTGCTTGTGATTGCCTCAGGGTGAGTGAACCCTCCGAAAGGACAAGCTTGTGCTTCAACTGCCACAGGCACCAGGGACTTGCCTGCAGCGGATAATTAGCCACTATGGCTTTCTTTGTATTTGTTCCAGGCCTTTGAGCTGGATCTGGCACCTATTTCATATCAATATTTGTCAGAGAATCAGATGTGGCCTTTCCTAGACTAAATTGTGTATCACTGCTGCTAGTGGCAGTTGGAAGGGAACAGTGGCTTGAGTGTCACTGCAGGCTCTTATTGATGCTCAGATACTGATAAAGCAATTTTCACGTGTGGTCTTTGTCCCTCGTCAGGAATACCCGAGTGGTGGGCGCATGTGGTAAACACGTTGCGTATGTGTATCGGGAATAAACTGATGATTCACTGGCAACGTATAGGTTGTTAAATTCATTGGCGGCGGGTAGCTTGTTTGGTGGAGCGGATTCTATGCTCCTCACTGTCTGCGATTTCGTTGCTAGTCGGTGGCGTCAGAAGGCGTCCGCGTTG
>NW_024016510.1:0-1711 GCF_000499745.2 Eimeria mitis | reverse complement strand
CGTATGTCATTCCGCCGGAAAGCCTAGGTTCTCCGCTTCAAATAGGACTACAGTGTCACCTTTGGGGCCGCTGGAATTGCAGAGAGATTACGCTTCTTTTCTTTGTCACTTTTCCACTTCATATTGCATCCACCGGGCAATACACTTAAGAGTATTCGAGGTCATGCACATAGTACACGCACAGGCTAACACGTCAGTCTCAGCGTTCAAAACACCAACATCATTTTGGAGGGCTAGACAACGGTAGCTCACGTCCCGTATACAACGAGGCTTCATCAACATCGGAAGAACTACACCCTGTCAATACACCTTGCGTATGCTTGGCGATCCTACGCCGCTGGAAAAAAAGCTCACGCAAACAAGGAAGGCGGGAAGGGATCAATCGCATTTTCAAAAAAAAGCCTCAGTAAGTGCCGTCGTTTTTATCATCACGGCGAAAACACAAGCACAAGAGAGTGGTCTACTCATTCCACCAAACTGTGCAGCAAACGGGGGCAAGCCGTACCGTCGTTTTACCTCGCAGCCAGCTGCTCCTCACGAACCAGGCACACGTGAAGAGGGCACCAACGTGGTGGATTAAACGCGAGCAGCTTCACACCGTCTTTCTGAATCTCACTGGTTTATCCAACATGCAAACGCGAAGAGCACTGCAGCTCAATATGCTGGTACTCCGCCAGGCCAATTCCCATCCAGAGGGACCGCTTAGCTGTTACTAGGGGATGCAGTGGCGCATTCCTCTAAACACGCTAGCCACACACATACTACTCCTTTGCATCACCTCCCCAAACCGCTGCACGCAAAACCAAGCAGGAATCACAGCGACGGCAGCACACTCCTACTCGTACTCTTGCGTGTATCTCATTCCGCAGGAAAGCCTAGGTTCTCCGCTTCAAATAGGATTAGAGTGTAACCTTTGAGAACGCAGGAATTCCACAGATATCACCCTTCGTTTCTTTGACGTGGAAAAGTGACAAAGGAATATGAAGTGGAACACTCATTTATCCCATTCATCGTTCAATCCACGTAAAAGTATTCGTGGTGTTACGCATAGGGCACATAGGCTAACACCTCAGCCTCGGCGTTCAAAACACCAACATCATTTTGAAGGGCTAGACAACGGTAGCTCACGTCCTGTTTATAACACGCGGCTCCATCAACATCGGAAGAACTACACCCTGTCAATACACCTTGCGTATGCTTGGCGATCCTACGGCACTGGAAAAGAAGCCCAACGCAAACAAGGAAGGCGGGAAGGGATCAATCGCATTTTCAAAAAAAAGCCTCAGTAAGTGCCGTCGTTTTTATCATCACGGCGAAAACACAAGCACAAGAGAGTGGTCTACTCATTCCACCAAACTGTGCAGCAAACGAGGGCAAGCCGTACCGGTGTTTTACCCCGCAGCCAGCTGGTCCTCACGAACCAGGCACACGTGAAGAGGGCAGCAACGTGGTGGAGTAAACGAACGCAACTTCACGCCATCTTTCTGAATCTCACTGGTTTATCCAACGCGCAAACGCGAAGAGCACTGCAACCCAATATGCTGGTACTCCGCCAGGCTAATTCCCATCCAGAGGGACCGCCCAGCTGATTCTACGGGATACAGTGGTGCATTTCTCTAGACACGCTAGCTATACACATATCACTCCACCAGAGAATAGGGAGTCCGCATTTTTTTCTGATGTTTCTCACGCATAGCAGTAACATCCGAGA
>NW_024016508.1:0-1713 GCF_000499745.2 Eimeria mitis | reverse complement strand
AACAGACTGTTGTGGGTACGGGGCGGAGGTACGCGACTCGCTAACTCGGGGAATCTTAGGTGGAGGCGGGGGAGCTTCATCTTCCAGCCCGCGTGAGGCAATAAACCCCATCTGTTCGAACGTGGATGCAGATTCATACAGCATGCTGACAAGCCTGGCCTTTGCCTCGTCTGCCTCCTCACTTGGTGGCGAAGCAGCTGGCCCAAGGCCAAGCTCCTCCTCTAAATCCAGACATTGATCTATAATACTCGACCTCCTGTCTTCATCTTCCGCATCCGAAAGGTTTCTTCGTACTGATCCTCCGGAATTTAGTCTCCTTTGGCTGGTCCGGCACAAAGCCAACAAGGCCAAAATCGCCACAACTGAGACAATGGATACCACAGCCCTAGCTAAAAGCTCCCCGCGATGTTGTCCTCGTTTCAGTAGCTTCCGCTCCAGCCCAACCTTAACCTGGCGTGGCCCCGGTGGGGATGAAGCGGCAGTCACTTCATATAAACTGTCTGAGGGGTGGGATATTAAAATGGCCAAGGGTCCCTGCCGATCCGCATGTACCGGANTTCATATAAACTGTCTGAGGGGTGGGATATTAAAATGGCCAAGGGTCCCTGCCGATCCGCATGTACCGGATCGTATCTTCGGGCCATCGTGGACAGGACCGGTTAGCCATGACCCAGTAAAACCAGTCGATACGCGCCACCCTACAGTTGCTGTTGAGCGACTGGAATGAGCAATTCTCGCGTGTCCGTACCCTGCCTTTATTTGCCCGGTTCACCTCGCCCCGTGGTTCCCATGGTGCCCTGTGACCCTAAGTCTGTATGCAGGATTACACAACAGAAAAGACTGGGCTACGAGGCAATAATGCCTGGATATCCGAGGCCCAACTCCAAATTATAAGCCGTAAGAGGATATTATGAAGCGACCCGTCCCCAAAAAATAAAAGATGGAGTTAAGCAAGTCACTACCGCCAAAGTCCCAGGTGCTAGGTAGGCCCAGTTGGCGCGTATCCCGCATTCAGTTGTTCCAATCATCCCATTGTACCAGAAATAGTCGCTTCAACATCTACGTACAGGGCTTCTGTTAATCAGTTGCATTTTGGGCATACATCGGAGCAGAGGTACCGTTTGACACAGTCCAGTGACGGCCACCAGGCATCGATATCAGCATGGANTCCCCTATTATTTCACCTTGCCCATCCAACTGGGTAGGGTGATGAAAGTGTTCGGATGCTGTTGGATCTGGCAACCCCTTAGACGGCGTCCGCTACATGTATTCTGACGCCTTAGCACTCATGGACTCCCCTTAACCCACTGCGGCAAGAAGATTTGCTTCGCCTTTCGCGTACAAAATCTCTGTGAATCAGCTGTATCTGGCAGTTGCACCGGAGAACGCGTGTTGCGTGGCATCCGCGTGGGACAGCCGCCCGCCATCGATTTTCGCATCGGCTGCTGCCGATCCAGAGAGTAGGCGCCGTAATTGCGAGCACTTCAGCCTATAGAAGTATGCTGCAGCCAGAAACGTAAAGGGCACTGACAGTTTATGTGCTCCTCCCTGCCTTTCAATGTCCTACCTGCGGTTGTGGGGGCCACGCAAGGTGGCGGGTGTCCTCTACAACGTTTGTTTATTGAGTGTTATTAAGCACACGTTTGGCTACGCCAGTGCGTTGGTTGATAAGCAAGCATTAGTTTAAACGCGAATCTTCCAGAGACGTTCGGT
>NW_024016507.1:0-1716 GCF_000499745.2 Eimeria mitis | reverse complement strand
CCCTACGCACGTCGCGCAGCAAGCGTGCAGTTTTATTACACAAAATCAAGAACGTAGGGTGCCCTCTTTAGCAGGCCAAGGTAGATAAGGCCCGCTGGCTGTGCTTCCGCGCTGTAGAGTCCTCAGGTAAGTATACTGAAAAGCGTAGAACTCATGACCACAAGGAGACTGTTCCATGCGCTGCAAAGCTTGGAAGGGCATAGCAGAAGCCAACAGAGCAATTTACCTTGACTGCATTCTACACGGCAGCTGCAAGAAATACGCAGACATTTTAGCATAATGTATTCCCAGGAGCATCACGCGTACAACACTATGCAACACTGCTATGGTGTGTTGATGATTCACAAGCCGGCTATACGCAGCAATATCCACACAGGTACTCCTCTATCAAGCCTCCACCTAAACATACATAGCGTTGTAAAATACTCAATGACCCACGTCCTGGTCGCTCAGCGGGCAACCATCTACGGGTGTAAACTCTTGCTGGGTATAGGTCGTAACCCGCCAATATACGCTATTGGTTTGATGGTGCATAAACAATCGCTGCTCATCGCTCCCCTGCAAATTGCTCCTTTGACTTCATGCGCAGCCTCCAGGACAGCATTTTGCAACGGTTTTTACAGTTCAGCATAGAACATCTCCAGAACTCCCCCGGCGGCGTGCCACTCCTGATAAACTGCTTAAAAACAGATGGTATGCACCCAGAGACACGTAAACGAAGAAAATCTGTTGAATGTCAACATTCGACGAAACGATGAACCTTAATCATTACGATGTCCTGCGGGACGTTCACTATGAACAATGTGGAACGTCCTTCATGATTAACTTGCCGACGGGCATCGTTAGATTGGCCTCTAGGCTGAGGGTTCGACTGCAGCTTCTTCCGCCTTTGTCTATGTCTTAGCATTGACACGTCAGTTTATGCCTGNCATTCTGAAACGGCCAGCTTGGGCCTCACCAATTAACGCAACAATGCCGGCATACTAGACATGCGCTGACCCTGAAGGGTTGCTGCTTCAACATTTCGAGTTTAACACTCTGTTCAAGCTTTTATTTCCTTAAATCGGCTTAACTAAAGCTGCAGCTGGCGTCCTACAGACTAGGCAACTGTGCAGCAGTTAGACGTGCATGCTTCTCCCCAGTGCGGCTGTACCTGGAATGGGTTAGCCCGCACGCTTTGTCCAAAGTGTATATTGGATCTCACTGCGCAGGTTTACCTTCGGCAGGTAGGTGCAGAGCGACATCTTCAGTACATCTGGAATTAGTAAGAGAAAACACCAAAAATCGACACGGGTGCACTGTATGACATTGCCTGACTATCGACCTCACTGACTAGCAAAAAAAATTTAGAAAGAGCCGTTCAGAAAAATCAGGAATCCTATGTGGCGCTTGACTTTCCGAAAAGGAAGCTTTTCGAGTAGGGATGCAGACTGTCTGATAACTGCTGCAACCGATTCCGCCTGCGAATTTTGCAGCAATGCGGTATCATAACTGGGGTTGAGCGAATAGGCGGCTGTTTTTCCTTGAAAGCACAGCGCGAGATACACCGAACAGCGTCGCTGGCAGATGAAACTAGTGAGAAGTATAGCACTGTATCAAAGGCAATGCAGTTAGCCGCTAGCGGCTCAATAACTTAACGGCTGTAGCCCCCTATATGGCTCGCCTTCGTCATGGTTCCAAATACACTAAATCAGGTCCCAACATACGCAGCCGCAC
>NW_024016506.1:0-1716 GCF_000499745.2 Eimeria mitis | reverse complement strand
ATATATATATATATATATATATATATATATATATATATATACGAACACGTCCGCAGCAGGCCAACTGTCCGCAAGGAACCGGACCCCTGATGAATGCAGTATAGCTCGAGATACGTCCTCACCTTTGAGGCGTCTGGCTTGGTTGCTCTTTTCTGTTTAATTTCCTCCAGAGAAATTCCCACAATTGCCTTCTGCACTTTGGCCCCCTTACGCGTTCTGCGTTTCGCCACGGACTCTCCTCTGCTCTTCTTGTTGGCTCGGCGCCAGACCTTCGACGCAACCCACACGCAAACACTGCAACCCAAACCCTAGGAACTAAACCCTAAACCCGATGCATGGAGAATACACTACAAGCAAGGTTTAGAAACATCAATGTTCAGCCCATCCCCTGTTGGCATTCCTTCGTTGAGGAAACAAACCATGCTGGGGCTGCAGCTGCTTCAGTGTACGCGAACCTTAGCACCGAGCCCTCACCAAAACATCAGGCGCGGTGACTCTGGCCGCAAAGAGGAACACCAAGCAAAAAATATGAAACAAAACGCATTCTTCCCTAGCAACTCAGTTTCTTTGTTCGCTGAGAATGCTGCAACGCGCAGGCAACTCGCGAGGCCATACCAAGGTCCAGCGTAGTTTCGCTGCCTTTAGTTTCTGTCTGCCGAGGCGGGCCTCCTTGGAGTGTATGTATGTGTGAACTTTTCCATCACGAGAGACGAACTTCTGCCCCCGACCCGGATAGATACGGTACTCGCTGAAGGAGCAGAGCTCCGTCTTGATGGTGGTCTGCACGGCAGCCATCCTCGAAGTCTGCAGCCAGTCATCGCGAGAAATCACAAAAAAAAGAGATAATAGTATTCAATTCATATTTGAAATCAAGAAAAAGGCAAGAATTATCAAAGAAAACCCAGTAACACGATGCATGCAACAAATCACGAAGGATAACCGGCAAGGGGAAACAACTAACAGAAACAGTCACTACAATATGCATATAGATGCCCCATATATTGAACTGAATATTTGTTCATCTTTTCAGAAATGAAACAATCAGCAAAGAGGAGAAGAGAACAAAACTAAAGGGAGCGGCTCAAGGCCCAACAGGTGACGCTGACGGACGCATCTGTTCTCTGGAAGGCACGCTGCATAAATTCGTGTTTAATTCGCATCAAGCATCAAGCGAAGGAAAAGAAAAAGGCGAGAAATTCGACAAAAAACGCATGGCATCACAAAATATGGGGCAGGCAGCCAGGACGGCGGCGCACAGCAGAGAGAACGGCGAAGATGAAGGCCTGCAACTCGACTGTATTCACAAAACACTGCAGCCTTACCGCAATTTAATTATCTCCTCCAAAACAAAAGGACAGCGCCGACAAATTCTTGAGCTCCTATGGCTCCAGTGAAGACAGATAACGGCCAATGCAAGCAGTTGTGGCGCTTGCGGTAACACCCCACATGCCGCTTCCGGGGCTGGGGGGCTGCAGCGCGTTGCATGCTTGTATATAAACCAACCGTATTGTATTTTTGTGTATTTCTTCAATTTAAACATTTCTATGGCGGTTTGTTCGCAGTAACCGACCGTCCCAGCATACCTACAGTGCCACTAAAGGACCGCACCGGAAGTGTGTAAAGGATGCACCGACACCAGTTACAATGGGTGTGCTGTCTGCTGAAAGTCAAGTAAATGTTAAACATTTGGCAGTGGTATTACTACGTACATCGAAA
>NW_024016505.1:0-1717 GCF_000499745.2 Eimeria mitis | reverse complement strand
TGTGGCAAAGTCTTCTTCTGCGGTGCGAGATTGCGCTGTTTTGCGCAGGAAGTATGCGCGTAGAAGCGATCGGATCTGGGTTGCACGAAACGCGGTGCGGAAGGGATTAGCTTCGGGAAGCGTAGTCACTTTAACGAATGAACCAGGAGTGCAATACGTGTGCGAGCGTTGAGGTTCGTAGTATGGCACGGCGTTGTTCTGTTTTTGTCGATTATTATTCCTGTGCGCAACGTAAGGTTTTGGCTGAGCGTTGTGCATTCAGGGAGAGAGCGTCCACGAAAAATATTAGCTGCTGTCCAACATGCGAATCACAGGGATACAGCGACATAAGTGCCGGCGGTGAAGCTAGATAGGGGCCCGCTCGTCTTTATTCATTTTGGTCTATACGATGCCTTGTTCTGACAACGCTTATCCTTATCCCTTTTGCTCGCGTTTTCCCCTAAACGTATTGACGTTGTTGGTACAGATCGTCGTAAGTGAACGGATGCCAGAGACCACTTGGCGCGCTGCATTTGTAATGGATATACTTCACTGCTATTTTCTCGGAACTCTTGTACAAACATGTTGCTGTTAGGGCCTTTTGAAGAGTATGATCCACCAAGTGAATATTGGGCGAAGTGCTTGGGTTGAGTTGCAAGGCGCTGGAGCTGCTCGTCCAGCTACGAAGGCCCAACGGATTTTGCAGGAGTGTTCGACGAAATTAAAGGTGTGCAAACGAATGTTCTCATGAGTCTCTATGTTGCGCTGCGGCGGGCATTTATGCGTTCTGGCAGCACGACAACACTGAGAATGACGAATGTTGATCAATGTATGCTAAAGCTGCACCTAAATAAGTATATCCTGATATTAGCTACTTAACATTGCAGATATGAGGTACAGCATGGGATAGGCATCGAGCTGCCTGCCCGTCTCATGGCACGAGGATGCAGGAAGCACACGCTTTCAAGTCTCGACGATGAAGTTTTGTGAATGTCGATTTCCCGGTAAGAGATAGCGACAATGTTCCGAGCAGTTGCATTTCATGAATGTCGTACGGGTTCTCGATCAAGTTCGGCAATACCCCAACGCCTTCTGCAATCACGTGAAACAATTTATCAACGCATAGAGTATCTCCCAATAGCCAGGCGCAGGCGGGGGCTAGACTTGCTTGCCTGTTCTATTGCGATTGTGCACGGGAGAGCTGCTTTGAAATTAACAAGTGCAGGGAAGCTGAGCAACAGCAAACGTTGGCTGACCTGAGGTGAAAAGGGTGAGCATCATCCGTTAGACTTCCAGTAAACATTATGCGCACGGGGTTGACAGGCAGAAGGGCGTGGCAGCGCCTTTTCATGGAGTAGGCTAAGGTGAATGGGGCTCGCCTAAATGGGTGGAAGGGGTATTTGTCCCTCAGCTAATAGTCACCACATTTCGTAGGAGCGGCAGCACATCGGTGCGTTCTCACGGGGGCCCCAACAGACGGATTGAATGCCCGGAATGCTTGGAGCTAGTGTACCAATCATGGGTTCTTCCTACCTGCAGCGCCTTCAATTCGTAACTCTGGATGCCAGCCTGCGCATCGCTGTTTGGCTAACAAGGCCGACTTCGCGTGTGTCCTTGCGTTGCTGTCTTCTTGCTTGTTGTTGCTGATCCTAAATACGGGTTGACGCATACGCCGAAATAGAACCGCTGCTGACGAAACGGTTGGATGCACCAAGGTCGCTAATAACAGCATTTGGGC
>NW_024016504.1:0-1718 GCF_000499745.2 Eimeria mitis | reverse complement strand
AGGCGGGCGCGTGAACACAACTTGCACGGCCTCACGATGCTCATATCTGCAGGTCCCGCAGGTCCCGCAGGTCCCGCAGTTCTCCGACAACTACTGGAGATTTGTTTGCAGCAGACGCAGTCAAATTTAGCCAGGGCGAGCCAGCCAAGCCCAACTTAAATGGCAACTGCAAGACAATGCAGCTGGCAGCATCGCAATGCGATGCAGCTGGCTGCGTGGGACGCCCTTGTGGAGTAGCGACTAGTTAGAAGACTAGCGAGAATCTAAAATGCTCACGATGTGCTTAAACAAAATCACGTGCGTTAATTCCGATGGCTTGCTCCCGGTTCGCATCTGTCTATGTAGGAGCGCTATGGACACTTTGCGGTGAGGAACCGAACTGGACCGAAAGACAATCTACGTGCTTTCGGCAAGGCGCCATCAGCATTTACACAAGTATGGCAGCCGCACTCCGCTGGGCATGCAAATGCACTTGTAGATGCAGTTTGCCCTCCTTGTTCCATTTAGAAGATTGAGGACTGCTGGAATATGCTGACAGGTCAAGCATTCTCGAGCTCTTTTTGCGCATCTTATTAAACTTCGACCCGAGACACTCTCGTGTGGAAAGGTTAAGTCATTCGTACATCAACCACGCGCAAGACACCACAGCTTTCTCTCAAAGCAGCCGGCTGTTTGTGCTTAGACTGAACTTTTACCCCGCATCTTATTCAACACACATCCTGCAGCGTATTCCGCTCTACGAATAGAAACGCGGTATTCGTCTCCTTCCGATAGTTCTCGTATTTTTTCTTCACCTGAGATGCGTTTTGAATACCCCTAAAGTAGTGCTGTAAAATGTCATCTACAAATATACTTAGTGGAGCTGCAGCGAAACATACAATGCGCATTGTCCCGTGGAGGATGAAGCCGTGCGAAAGTTTTAGGAAAGACTCCGCAGACGCCGGTGAATGCTCAATAGCGCTTCGAGAGCAGTAAAGTTGTAGTTCGCACTTTTGTTAGCAAGGCGGAGATCGCTTCATATGATCCCTCAACAACACGTATTCTCTATGTTTACCCGGGAAATCACTCCAAATACCTAGTGCACCGGCTTCCGTCCTAATCATCTGCTCCAATACTCTCGTATGCGTGCTACGTCCGCGAGGTTTCTGACCTGGTGACTCATTCTTGGCCGCTCCAAACCGCAGTCTAGCACCACGAACCCAACTCAGAATGTGTCAGCAAACGCCAGCCAAATTCATTCTGTGTAACACCATCTCTCGAGAGCATCGAAAAACCTAGTCACTGTGTTCTCTTCGATCTAGTTATCACTGCCGTGAATGGGAAAGGCCCTGGAAATCGACCCCTGCAGCTTTTAAAGAATATGTAAATATCTGGCAGGGTGAGGCCAGCTACTGACCGTGCCTTGCAAGTGCTGATCAACGGGGAATGCAGCCAGACCTCACAAAACCGACTGTGGGCCCAGAGCAGAAACAGACGATTTGAGTGCGTGGGTTTCGCCTACTTAAAGAGCTCTAAGCAAAGTTCGCCAAATGAGTGCATAAGAGTCGTCTTATGATTGGGGAACATAAGACGAACTTGTCAATTTATACACGCGGCCAGGTGCAGCTGAGTGCGGCAGATGTTACTCTCTCATGTGCCGTGAGCTAGGAGTGGTCTCAACTCACGGCAAGGTCCAACAAGGTCGCGTCAAACTAAAAGCTATGCCTTTCACGAGACGC
>NW_024016503.1:0-1719 GCF_000499745.2 Eimeria mitis | reverse complement strand
GCTGCTGCTGCTGCTCGTTCCTTGTGTAGGAGCAACCCCCCCTGCTGCTGCTCTTTATATGAAGGTATTTTTTATTTAAGAATTATAAAAACTTTATAATTAAAATCTATAAAAAAAAAAACAAAAAAAAAACAAAAAAGAGAAGCCTGGGGGGCGCATGCATCGTCTCTCCTCATAAGGACGCATGCAGCAGCAGCAGCAGCAGCAGCAGCAGCAGCAGCAGCGGGAGCAGCAGCAGCCCCCGGAGCAGCAGCAGCAGCAGCAGCAGCAGCAGCAGGAGTACTGCTGCAGCAGGATTTGTTTTGTATGAAATTTCTTTAAACATAGATGCAGCCGCAACATCCCTAGACCGACAGCAGCAGCAGCAGCAGCAGCAGCAGCAACAGCAGCAGCAGCAGCAGCAGCAGCGGCCTGCTGCGGTCCCCTCACTCGACAACAACCAGCCGCAACAGCAGCAGCAACAGCAGCAGCAGGAGAAACAACACACAGGAGCAGCATAGTCTGCAGCAGCAGCAGCAGCAGCAGCAAAAGAAAAAAAACAACAACAACAACAGCAGCAACAGCAGCAGCAGCAGCAGCAGCAGCAGCCCGATGACCCCACCGCTGGCTGCCGCCGTCGGCGGCACTCCTTCAAGCGAGGAGGTTGCTGCTGGTGGTGCTCCTGACGCAGCAGCAGCAGCAGCAGCAGCAGCAGCAACACCAGCAGCAGCAGCAGCAGCAGCAGCAGCAAATAAAAATAAAAGCCCCCTGCATGCATTGTGGAAAACAAACGAAGCAAAGGCAAAGAGAGTAGTTAAGTTGCTGCGGAGAAAGAGACAGAAGCAGCAGAAACGCCAGCAGCAGCAGCAGCAGCAGCAGCAGCAGGAGCAGCAGCAGGAGGGGGAGGACGAAGAGCAGCAGCAGCAGCAGCAGCAGCAGCAGCAGCAGCGGGAGTTGACGAGAGAGGAGCTGCTTGCTGCTGTGCCCTTAAAAAGTAAACAAAAGGAGTTGCTGCTGCCGGTAGGAAAGAATAAAAAACTAAAAAAAAAGATAGAGCTGCTGCTGGGGGTAGCAGCAGCAGAAGCAGAGACAGAGTCAGAAGAGGAGGAGGAGGAGGAGGAGGAGGAGGAGCAGCAGCAGCAGCAGCAGCAGCAGCAGCAGCAGGAAGATATAGATGTTGTTTATGTTGCTGCTGATGAAGCAGCAGGCAGTGATGGAGCTGTCTCTAAACTCACCGATGCTTTTGCTGCTGTCTTTAAGGCTTTTTCACTCAATCAGCAGCAGCAGCAAGAGGTATTTTATTATTTTTTTTGTTTTTGTTTTTGTTTTTTTTTGTTTTGTTTATATTTTTGTTTTTATTCTTTTTTTTCTGTTTCTTTTTCTGTTTCTTTTTCTGTTTTTTTTGTTTTTTTAGTTTTTTTTTTTTTGTTTTGCTGCTGCTCTTTAAGGCTTTTTCACTCAACCAGCAGCAGCAGCAACAGCTACGTTTCTCTTTCTTTTTTTTTTCTTTTTTTTTTTCTTTTTCTTTATTTTTTTCTTTTTCTTTTTCTTTTTTTTAGACTGCCCTGGGCATCTTATTTATTTATTTATTTATTTATCTATTTATTTATTTATTTATTTATTTGTTTATTTATATAATTATTTATTTATTTTTTTAATTCGTTTTGTGTTTATGTTGTATAGTGTGTAAGTATACCCTATCTCTCCTCTTTTTTTTTTTTTTTTTTTTTTTTTTTTTTT
>NW_024016501.1:0-1723 GCF_000499745.2 Eimeria mitis | reverse complement strand
GTGCGCAGGACTGGTCATTTTCGTGGAATTGGATTTTGTGCGACTGCTGCCGCGCAGTCTGTCGGACAAGCTATTATTGGTCGAGCCAGGCAAGGTGGTGGAATGCCCCTCCCAGTTGCGTGAATAACTTTCGCCGTAGTTGGATACATTCAATGACTGCCCGGGAATGTTGGTTGGTCTGCCATGCGTGTTTGGTTCAGTGGTGGGCCGTGTATTAGTTACAGCGTCAAGGCATACTGAAGCACGAAAGGACCAAGGTGCATGCCAGTGTGGTTGTTGGGTAGGTACAAGAATGCAATTGGGGAAGCATTTGGGATTATCAGGGAGTACGCCTGATGGGACGCCAAATCAGCAAACGCAAGAATTGGGAGCTTGGGCAATATTTGTGTGGAGCGTGAGATATTTAGTGGTCTTGCGTTTCATAGTGCCTTCGCGTGTACGTCGAGACGTCGAGGAATCTGTGGAGCACCGCCTTGTCTCTGTGTGCCTGGTTCGCTGTCAACATTGCGGCCGGTTTTCTTGCTGTCGTTACTGTTATTTTTTTGTGGGGTTTGACGTTGCTGGTTGGAGTCTGTGACAATGGTTTACTCAGGCGTAGGTTCGTAGATGTCCTTTTGGCGAGACAGCTTGGGCTGTTTTGGGTTGGAGGTCCTCGTAGGACTGGATCCCTTATCTAGTCGAGGATGGAGTGCTTTGCTTTGCTTGTTCCTGTTTGCAGTCGACGCTGCAGTCTTTGCGGGCGTGCTGAATGGGAATATTGCTTTTGGTTACGTGGGATGTCCGGTCTCGCCATGCCTCGTTGCAAGCGGCGCAGCGGAGCGGTAGGCACGTCGCTGTTTTCAGTGAGTAGCCTTCATTTAGGGCAGTACTCTGCCGCTACCTGGATGTATTTGTAGCTACGGTGTGACGAGTGATTCCTTCTCTTTTCAGCCTGTAAGGTTAATGCATGGCCTGCGCGTGGATGGCTGCGACAGCGGTCAATGGTGACAGGCTTGTGTTTGTAGCCAAGCTTCAAAGCATTCTTTTGATTGTTCTAGTCTGTGCGTTGCCCGCATGGTTTGAGCATGCGCGGGCACGGATGCAGAGGGTGGCTGATTGCATGTGTGCGAGGGTTTGTTGGACGGACTTTGCCACTTGGCGTTGGGCTTATCCTCCCGCCCCGGTGTTAGCAGATGGCTAAGGCGATACGGTCCCTGTTGTAGTTATTGCATAATTCCCTGATATTTGGCGATTTGTGTGAGCATTGCTGCTGGTTCGTCTTCAGCAAATGCGGGGCAGTCGGGCGTTATACGAGCGAAGGGTAGCATAATGCGTGACAGGCTACAATGGACGCGTTTTTAGGCGGGTGAGGCGAAATGCCAGTCATCTAGACGTGAACCGGCTACATTTATGTCTGGCGACATATGGCATTTGGTCGACGTGCGTGTGCTTGAAATAGTGTATGGCGTGCAGAGCCCGTTGCACAGACTGTGCATGGGGGCGGGATTTGGAGGATATGTGGAGCTTTGCACTTGTGGTAGTGATGGATCGTTCTACGCAGGTTTGCCAACGCGTGTGAGCAGCCGTTTTGCAACGCGAAGGCGTGTGGATTGCGGCATGCACCCCACTGCACAAATCATTTAATGTACGAAGCAGACGTGTCAAATGCCACCATGTTTTCGCTGGGTAGCCTTCACTGCTGTGCGGTGTAGCCTGTATGTCGCGGAGCACTTTGATTTTCCAC
>NW_024016500.1:0-1723 GCF_000499745.2 Eimeria mitis | reverse complement strand
GTGTGGCTGGAGCAAATCGTAGGACAACCAAACGTTCGCTTGCGCTCGCTAGACGCCGACGGCATCATCGGCCCAGCAAGGGGCTCGGTCTTTTGGGACCGTAACAGAACGCTGCCCATAGGACAGGATAAGTATCAAACGCACCCTCTGGCGATTGTCTTTCTTGTAACGGTGGGCGCTCTATATTCGTTGCCACACCGTTGTCCCTTGACTCACGCTGAGAGCGCAAACTAGTGATCAGTCGTACTTCCTGGTGGATGCAATTTGCTCTGTTTGTAAGAGTGCATTCCCCGATATTGACCCAAACGCTGACAGACAGATACACATTTGCTTAGTCATCGTAGACGAAGCGTTTACGAAAAAACAGCACATGCAGTCGCAGAGCCGTCGGGATATGACATCGTCTCGCCAGAGAGCGTCTGCACGTTCGAAAAAGTCTAACGCTCGCTCGCCGCTACTAGTACGTTTTGCGTCTTTACATTGTAGGGAGAGCCTCTTGAGGGTATGTTTTTAGAGACCGGGCCCACTGCCTGGTGCAAGGAAACAGGGTTTCACCACAGTGCATCGATCTCCAACACGGCATCCCACACAAAGGTATGCGCTAGTAGAAGCCAAGGCTCATCCACCGCTAAGAAGGCGCATAGGCANGTACTCCACGCACCGATCGCCTCTGCGCGGCGTTTTAGATAGGCAATTGCCTTACACAGCAACTAAAACGATTTCTGTAAAGTGTAGACAGAGTAGAAATCTAGCCCTCGAATCATCTCGTACAAACCAGTCACAGGATGTCTCGTCTCTGGCTGCGTAGTGTGG
The DNA here is from genome assembly GCF_000499745.2 of Eimeria mitis. Classification (NCBI taxonomy): domain Eukaryota; phylum Apicomplexa; class Conoidasida; order Eucoccidiorida; family Eimeriidae; genus Eimeria; species Eimeria mitis. Next base: position 910 of record NW_024016500.1, on the reverse strand, counting down.
GTAAAGGTCGGGATTCCCTGTAGACGAAGCGCTTCCGATACAAATCGGAATCCCTATATGCTATCAAAGATACGGTGATTTTGATTTCCCAAGCTCTGCAAACCACAGTGGGAATCGTGCGTAGTCTAACACAAACTGATCAAAGCAGTGACGTGCCTAATCAGCATTTTCAATAACAGTCCAATACAGCCGGATGATGACAAAAAACCACAAAAATATCCATTTGTCTCTTTAAAACTGCTCAAGCAAATAAGCATACTGCCTGAAACATGCCACTCCCGCGCAGGCAGCGACGACTGACCACAGAGGACGTGGCCCTGTTTGAGCATAACTTCTCTCCCTCATGCGTACTGGTTTTCGCTTAACCCAAAATGCACTCTATCAAAACAAACGAATTCATCCAAAAAATATCACAGAATTCGCTATCGACTTTTATGCTTACTTGCTGGTCAAGCGCAACTGATATTCTCGAGCATTTACCCCGTGTATATTCACTCCAGTGCACAAGCATATGCTCAGCAAACGTTCTTCATGAATGTCCCAACATTTCTTGTCCGGCTCATTGCAAAATTGCGCCATGAGCAGTGGTCAAATTAAGTGTCCACTAAATGCTCGACAGCACTTCAGTGCCTCGGAACCTGTACAGCAGGGCTTCGTCCGGCTCGACTTGCAAAACAAGCATACTTGCTGATGCACACCAGTACCCAAAGTGAGAATCCCGTACACGCTTGTCTTTCTTGCAAACACAAACTCTCGTCTGTGCACCAGACGTTGGTGAGCGAAAGTAAGCTCATTTTGAATTCGCCCAATAAAGTAGGACCAAGCAGTAACTCAGGACTCCCTATAGATTTCACTCTCAAAATCCCGCTGTTCGAGGCCTTTACTGGCTCTCTCGGCTAACCATTCTGTT
>NW_024016499.1:0-1725 GCF_000499745.2 Eimeria mitis | reverse complement strand
GGGTAATGCGCAAACAGCCACTTCCACCAAAATGTTCCCGCTCAGAAGCGAAACGAAAAAAGCAATCACACCAAACATAGCCGCACCTACATAGGTCAGTTAGGCAGATCTACTGTGGGAGCGCTTCTGTCCGATCACAGTTCGGCTCTGCACTGACTAACACGGGCAGCTAGACACTCTTCCTCTGCAGCATCGTACATCAGGTTTTGCAAGCAGCAGGAACCTACAACCTGCACCAAATTAGCAACGGAATGACTTTCAGACTTGCGCGGCATCAACAGACTACCAGCGAGCACCCGGGCAACAAGGCATGTGCAACCTATTGACGTGCCCAATCGGAAACACCGCCAAACCACCACGTTGTAGTGCTGCCGACCGCTACAGCAGACACAAATAGCAGCAATGAATAAGCTACGCACACTGCCCAACAAAATGCCCTCCCCAAAAGCTGAACAAAGGACTATGGAAGTGCGTTTTTGCGAATCCGCCAACGAGGTACACTAAAGCAAGGGCCCTGAAGCCTGGCCACTGCTCCGCGTTCTACTGGCACACACACTAATTCTCACCGACAGGCGGTGCTTTCCTACAATGGCTGTGCGCCTCTAAACCGTAGTGTCCACCCTTCCATCAAGTGCAGAACAGACGCTGCTCGGCGTGGCAGCCTACAAACACGCATGACTGTAGCTCACGCTCCGACGTGACTGCGTGACGCACGGAAGATGCCCTGCAAGGCACGCCGACGTTCTGGTTCCAGCGTATGAAGGCAACCCGAGTAAAATACTGAAACAGGGCAAGCCAACTGGATTGCGCACCTCCAGAAAAGTGCAATGCTCGAGACAAGAGTTACACACGCCCAACGCTGCTGAGGATACGTGCAACTGCGAGGACGTCTCCTGGCCAAGTTCCATCAAACTCCCACGACCGTTCGAAGTACAACTTCTACGCGACGTTGCACAGGCTCATCCGTTGACGCAGTCACAACTTGGATATGTTTGCCGAGGTGCAACCTGCTTAGGCCTGAACGTCCTGCGAGGTGCGCCTTTTGCTGCCCGAAAACCTACACGGAAATTCGACTGAACAGGGTTGGCGCTTTCCATAGGCTAGTGCCGGTAGTAGGACGCTATTCGCCCCAGCAATCAGCTTGGCGGCTCCGCCTACACAAACGTCACGGGACACGCGCCTCTCAACTAAGCTTGAAGCTAGCGTGTGGGTGCTCCTGTGTACTGTGCGCTCTTCCCAGACCATGACGGCGGTTTCAAACATATGCCTAGCTCAGGGAATTCGGCCGTTGCATCTACACGCACGCGCTAACGCACGAAAGTGCTTTTCAGATGCGCCACCTTCTGGACGACTCATTGTGACTGATCGTGGAAAACGCACAGCTCATATGGCGGGAACAGCTCCTGCCTGCATGCTCTGTGCCAACAAGATGGTGATGCCTGCTTCCTCACGCAGCAAACGTGAACATACAGAAGAGATTGTGCTGCACACATCAACGCCAACAACACGGACGCGCGAACAACATAGCGGCCGTACGAGGCCACTGTATCGCCGGACATCTAAATGTGCTCGTTGAGTCTGCATCTCTAAGAGCAAGTAAAGAAGCAGCACTGCCATTACCTCTATGCAGCGGATGGAATGCGGCACTTCCGATATGCGCCTTTTCTTGGCGGTGCGCAGAATACAAATCCAGAGTTAGCCGCGATATTCTGTATTGTAATGCAC
>NW_024016498.1:0-1725 GCF_000499745.2 Eimeria mitis | reverse complement strand
TGCTGCTGCAGGCGCAGTTGCCGCATCGAAACAAATTTCCAGTGTCTGTACACCCGGCGGCTTAAAGCTAAAATTAATTTTTATAAAATCACCAAATATCGCCAACAGCAAACTTCGCTGTTGCTGCAGCAAATGCTGCTGCAGTTCTTGCTGCTGCATTTGTTGCTGCTGCATTTGTTGCTGCAGTCGTTGCTGCTGCAGTCGTTGCTGCTGCAGTCGTTGCTGCTGCAGTCGTTGCTGCTGCAGTTGTTGCTGCTGCAGTCGTTGCTGCTGCATCTGTTGCTGCAGTTCCTGCAGCATATTTCGCTGCTGCTGCTGCTGCTGCGGTCCTCTTAGGGCTTAGCTTCCCCAGTAGCAGCAGCACCAGCAGCTGCAGCAATAACCGCAGCAGCAGCAGCAGCAGCAGCAGCTGCTGCTGCTGCTGCTGCATAGAGAATTCAAACCGCGTTAAAACAGAATCGTGTGGAAATACCACTAAAATATCTGCAAATGCTCGCAGCAGCGGCAGCAGCAGCAGCAGCGGCAGCAGCAGCAGCAGCGGCAGCAGCAGCAGCGACAGCAGCAGCAGCTGCTGCTGCTGCTTTTGCTATTTTTGCTGCTGTTAGTGCTGCTGTTGCCGTTGCCAGCGTTCTTACTTTTGCTGCTATTGCCGATGCTGCTGTCGCTGTTGCTGCTGCTTCTGTTGCTGGTGTTGTTGCTGCAGCTGCTGCTGTTGCTGCTGCTGCTGCTGCTGTTGCTGCTGCTGCTGCTGCTGCTGCTGCTGCTGGCTAGAAAGGTAGTTTTGGCATTCTGAGGCCGAATATTTTTCCTACTTTATTGGCGATGGTCCACAGCAGCAGAAATGCAGCAGAGTGCAGCAGCAGCAGCGGCAGCTCGAGGCTGAGAGAAGACAGCAGCAAGGGTTTATATAGAGGAGATGTATGTTCTATTGCTGCTGCTGCTGCTGCTGCTGTTGCTGCTGTTGCTGCTGCTGTTGATGGCGCTGCTGATGCAACAAAAGAAGAACCAACAGCCTCATGTGCTGCAGCAGCACGAATGTCGTCGTGCTGCAGCATCAGCAGCAACTGCTGCTGCTGCTGCTGCTGCAGCTGCTGCTGATGGTAGTGATTCCAGTCTTCAGGCAGCAGCAGAAACTGCTGCCTCCCAGACCTCTGCATACGCTGCTGCTGCTGCTGCTGCTGCTGCAGTCGTTGCTGTTGCTGCTGCTGCTGCTCGATAAGCGCAGGGACAGCTTCAGCTAGATCATCTGAATCTGCTGCTGGGGAAGAATGTGCTGCTGCTGCTGCTGCTGCTTCTGCTTCTGCTTCTGCTGCTGCTGCTGCTGCTGCTGCTGGCTCGTTTGCTTCCTCAGCAGCCCCTCCATAGGACGGCGGCATATCTGCTGCTGCTGTTATCTTTGTGGATGCACTTTGCTCTGTTGCTGCAGCATCAAGAGTAGCAGCAGCAGGAGCAGCAGCAGGAGCAGCAGCAGCAGCAGCAGCAGTGGTGGTTGAAGGGGAGTCAGCTGCTGCAGGAAACGGGTATGGAGAGGGATCCAGCGTTTGCTGCTGCTGCTGTTGCTGCTGCTGCTGCTGCGGTTGCTTTTGCTGCTGCGTTTCTCCTAGCATCCCTTTCATCTGTTCCTGCTGCTCATGCTGCTGCTGCTCAATCACCATCTGCTGCTGCTGCTGCTGCTGCTGCTGGTGTGTTTCTGTTTTGTGGTTTGCTGTTGCTGTTGGTAGGGCT
>NW_024016496.1:0-1728 GCF_000499745.2 Eimeria mitis | reverse complement strand
ATATACAGGCAGCACCAGAACACGTACCGCCGCCAGTAAAAGGAGACAGCAACAGTAGAATAAACAGCAGTAGTAGAATAAGCAGCAGCAGTAACATGAGCAACAGTAGGAGCAGCAGCAGCAACGCATGAGGGTTTGTTCGATGGCAGTGCTAGACGCTCATGGGCTCCGTGCTAGCAGTGTTTGTGGAGTCTGAACTCATGCATTGAAGTAACCCGGTGTTACAGTTTTTTGTCCCTTCTCCATTGTGAGTGCAGCTCTTCTTGTCCCTGGGTCCTTCCTTTAATGCTGCAGCGGCTGAGTGTTGCCGTTTGCTAGACGACAAGTGTCTCTACTTGCCACGGGGCTCTCTTGCAGGGGCTGCGAGAGAAAGACTGGTGCATGTTGCTGTACCAGAGAGCTCTATCGGCCCATGTGCAACTGCGTTTGCCTCCGGGCCTGCCGCTGCTACTGCGGAGCAGCGCTCGAGTTAAGCTGCCGTGCGTGCAGCAATTCAACTTAGGTCATGAGGCAGCCTTCTACACTTTTTCCATCCTGTGCTAAACATATTTTCCTCCCGTTAAGCTTTCGCTCAGTTCGACAGTTTAGAAACCTAATTTGCTCCCTTTCTCCTCCATTGAAACGATTTTCTCCGCTTTTCGTTGGATCTGTGCTCGCCAGGCTCCCAACGCCTGTAGACGCCATTCAGTTCTTTAATTGCATGCAACTGTCTTGCCAGGCAGTAGCCCTACAGGTTGGGAAAAGTGTTGGGAAGGTTCTACAGGTCTTCCGCACCAGGTTTACTTCAGTGCCAATGCATGTAAACGTGCAAACAAACAAGCCAAAGCCAAGCACAGCACACAGGCTACAGTCGAAGGTACAATAAGTTTTCAAATTGGACGAATGCATTCTCCTCCTGATTCTCCGTTCAGGATGCGATGAGCCAGCATCACCTAACCATAAGAACAGTTCTCCGTGGGCATTCAATCTGCTATGCGCAGAGTAACTTTCATTGGTTAAACGGTAGTCGTCCCGTAGAGGGCTAATATCTGATGAGCACTCTCTAGAAAATATCCTATCGATGGCACTGGTATTTTGCAGCGTCTTCACTTGTTAGTCGGCTACAGCTCGCCCATCCGTCGCTCCTCTGCTGTTTTTTTTTCATTTTGTAATCTCTTTGAACCACAGTTCGAAGCACGCCTCAATACCTACGTGTCATTGGCGGTGGCTGAGTACACCTAAAATACTTCTGGGGTGCCTGGCTCTTGCTTCGGTCCCTTATTTCAGGCCGGACTGGGGTTTTGTTCTCTCCTAATAGCAAGCACTCAGCAGATTATGCTCAGTGGCTCGTTGTCATCCCTGTGCAGATTTGCATTTATATGTGTGTTGGGAATTCAAAGTGAGCAGCGACTGCATAACAACAGTATGTATATGGTGGTCATCTTCCGACAGGTGATGTGGGGAAAGTGTGCTGTCACAAACCCCTGTTCTCCGTTCCCTGCCGAAGGTCCAATATGCCACGTATAATATAGCAGTACGTGCATTGGGAAAAAGGATTTTTTTCCAAATAAGTGGTTGGCGCTCGCGTATAGCCATCTCAACGAGAAGCCTTCATGGAAGGGACTTCAACAAAAATGATGTGCATGGGTAGATGCTAGCAACCTGGAGCTAACCAGTACACGGATTTGACTCGAAGGCATGAGCTGATTCAATCTGTCTGGTATCTACGCATTTTAATGCATCGTAACC
>NW_024016495.1:0-1729 GCF_000499745.2 Eimeria mitis | reverse complement strand
TGCTGCTGCTGCTGCTTGTCTTACTGCTGGGTTTTCGTCGCTGCGTATAATATATAAAGAAGAAAGAATAAAGTTTCTTCGTTCTATAGATAGTATCTCCGTGTGCAGCAGGTCCTCAGCAGCAATACCCCTGCTGCTGCTGCTGCTGCTGCTGCTGCTGCTGCTGCTGCTGCTGCTGGTGGTAGTTGTGGTTGTTATGTCTTCGTCTTCGTATCCCTGCAGCAGCCGCTGCAGCAGCAACCCCAGCAGCTGCGTGCTGCTGCACCTGACCCTCCAATCGCATGCATATAAACCTTCTTCTATAGGCTGCAGCAGCAGCGCTGTATGTGTAGCAGCAAACAGGTGTACAGACACCTCAGCAGCACGAAGCGCAACATCTCTTACTGTCTCCTCTTCTGCTGCTAGTCCCCTTAATATAATAGGCAAGACAGAAGGAACAAACATATGAAAGTTTTTTTTATATGCTCTCGGCAAATATATAAATAAACCTAAAAAACCTTCACGGCATCCTGCTGCTGCTGCTGTATCCCCTGCTTGCTGCAGCAGCTGAGGCAGCAGCTGCTGCAGTCTAGATGGTCCCCATGCTAGCAGCAACTCAGCTAATGCATTTGCTGCTCCGCTTCTCTCCACGCTGCTGCTGCTGCTGCTGAGCGTCTGCAGCAACCACTGCAGCAGCCCTGCTAGTTCTGCTTCATCTACTGCAGCAGCAACAGCACCGCATGCACGTGCTGCTGCAGCACGAACAGCTGGGATCGGATCCCCAAGGGCTTGTTGTAGTGGGGGGAGAAGCTGAGGTAGATAAGGTAATAACAGCTGCTGCTGCTGCTGCTTCTGCTGCTGCTGCTGCTGCTGCTGCTGCTGCTGCAGACATAACAAACCAAAAGACCCTATTATGTCTGCTGCTTTTCTCTTTATTTCGCTGCTGCGTTCATTTATACTTCTCACAAGAAGAGGAATACAAAGAGAGAGAGAAGTTTCATCGATGACATTCCCCCTGCTGCTGCTGCTGCTGCTGCTGCTGCTGCTGCTGCTGCTGCTGCTGCTGCTGCTGCTGCTGCAGTCTATAGAGAGCAAAGCATCCAGCCCCGCTTTTATTTTTTCTGCTGTTGGGTCAGCCAGCGCGGGGACAATGTAATGTTTCATGGTATGTTTAAGTTCAGGTGTATGTGCAGCAGCAGCAATAGAGAGAAGAGCAGCAACAGCAGCTTGCTGCTGCTGCGGCATCGATGCATCGCTAGCTGCGTCTGTTAGTATAGGGATTACAGTATGCACAGCAGCAGCTAGCTGTCTGGGGGAGCAGCAAGCAAAAGCAGCAACAAACTCGATGCTGCTGAGCCTCACACACCAGTGTGTGTCTTTAAGCTTCTCTACTAGTATAGGGAGAACAAGCCTGACCCCATGGCTGCTTATATGCTGCATCAGCTGTCTTGCTGCTGCTGCTGCTGCTGCTCTTACTGGTGTGCTGCTGTCGGCCAGACAAGACAGCAGCAAACCCAGCAGCTGCAGCGCGTACGGCTCAAACACTCTCCCCAGACAGCAGCTAAGTGCTTCTACACACATCAACGCCCCTTGTCTTCCTATGCTGTCTTTGTTCTCTAGGGCTTGCTGCAGCTGCTGCAGCAGCAGCTCACGCCGCAAAGACACCACACCTAAACCCTTCACTGCTGCTGCTAGTCCTGCTGCAGCACCTCGACGTACAGGCAGGTCAGAGGCACCAAGAGCAGCAGCA
>NW_024016494.1:0-1730 GCF_000499745.2 Eimeria mitis | reverse complement strand
TTCGTTTCTTCACCAGGCAGACTTCAGGTGGAATGAAGAGGGCACAGAGGCGGCAGCTGCCACTGCTATGTTGTTCGCCGAAGCTGCTATATTCATGCCGCAGCGAGAGATAACCTTGGAGATCAACAGGCCTTTCATCTTTCAAGTCCGAGTCAAAGACACAACAAATTCGCACTCACTCGTGCTGCTTTCTGGCAGGGTCATAGACGCTGTGGCAGCGCAGTGACCCCCTTGCAGCTGCAGTATAGCAGCACCCTGCTGATGCTGTAACAGCGGCAACCGCAACAATCCGCACTCACTCGTGCTGCTTGCTGGCAAAGTCATAGACGCTTTGGCCGCGCAGTGACACCGCTGCAGCTGCAGCAGAGCAGCGTCGTGCTGATGCTGTGCCAGGGGCAACCGCAACATGTTGCAGCAGCACCAGCAACATGCTGTAGCAGTCGCGGCACCGTGCTAGTGTTACAGCTTTAGCAACATCAAGGGCAGCAGGGAGTTCACTGACCCTTCTGATCTTGAATTACCCCTTATTAACTGCTTTTCTTTTCCTTTGTCAATGTTCGTCTTTTTTGCTTTTTGCAGTTACAGTTCGTTGTGCTTATTGCCCCTTTATTCATCGTGCCCTGCCCACCTTGTCGTATTTACTAATGTTTCTGATTTGTTCCTCTACTTTCTTAGTATCACCTCAGATATACATAGATTATTATATATATTATGCGCAGGCACGGATTAACGCGTCTGTATATCATTGATATTCTAGGAGTAGATCTTACTATAAAGGAAATAAATCTATCGGTTAGTGTGCATTGTTAGTGTTGTATCTGTATTCTGGTCGTTGCATAGAGAAAGCTAAGAGGATGTGTCAGGGAAAAAGACAGAAAGCGGACAGAGGTGAACACTCCCGATGCCAACTCCCTCAAACCCCAATGGTTTAGGGCGTAGGGTTTGGGGCTGGGAAGGCAGATGCTATGCTGCATCTCTTGGCAGCATCTCCGCCAGGCAACAGGTCGAGAAGAGACTAACCCCAAGCTAGCCCAAGCTAGCCGAGGGTTTAGGGTTTATATTCAGATGTCTTCGTCAGAATCATCATCGAAACGTCTCCGCCGGATCTGTCGCAGCAAAAGCACAACACAAATCTCTCCATGTATTTTCCGGAGCTGACTCTCCTTCCTTGCAGGAAGTTTCTTTCGCCTATTAATATTTCTCTGCTGCTTCTTTCCGTTTCATATGCCCTTTCCTGTCTTTTCTTGCTCATATGCAGTGCCAAGACACGCGATGTCCCTCTCCATTTGTGTATGTGTGTGGAAGGGGGGGATCGGGTGTGGGTGTGGATGGGTGGGTGTGCGTGTGGGTGGGTGGGGCTACTGTGAAAGGCGTATTCACCACAACTTTTGAGGAGTTGCTGGCTTGTGTGGTTCCTCCCCCTGTAATCTGTTTTAATATTTCCACCAAAGTAGAGTCCCCCACTGGCGGCACGATCGAACCCATCCGCGTTGCCTGCAGAGTAAAGAGACAAAAACATTCAACACTTTTTTCTTTTGAAATTCTCCTCAGCATTAAAATCAGGAGCAAGATGCAAAACACCAGACAATACACACACACACACGCACACACACACGCACACACACACGCACACACACACACACACACACACACACACAGACATTATAATATATATATATATATATATATATATATATATATATATATATATATATATATATATATATATA
>NW_024016493.1:0-1730 GCF_000499745.2 Eimeria mitis | reverse complement strand
GCGCCTCTGCGTGAGCGGCTGGAGCATTCCGCTCACGCAGAAGCAGCTTTTCAAGCGTGCGTAAATTTCTCCTCTTTGGCCTACGCGTGGCATATGCAGACGCCAGCAACCGTGGCACTCCATCATAGTGTCGCATAGCTGCATTTCAGTGCATGCGCGTGCCCTGTTGCTACGGGCAAACTGCAACACTGAGCTACGGCAGCGTGCGTGAAGACGCGGCCCACCCAGTTTCGCTGTTGTGCTGGAGGAATCAGACGTCGCCACGGCCTCGCGCAACCGAGGGCCTTGTTGTCAGCATACCAATGGATGGGCAAGAGTCTACGATCACATTTGCTCTTTTTATAAACGTTTCCGTCCGACACAATCAGGGATAATCACTACCTGTTTTGAAGCGGGGCGCTTGCTTCAGTGCAAGGGGCGTTGCGTGGTGGGCTGCCTGTCCAGCCTGGGAAAGGTTACAGGACAAACAATGCATATGTTGTTTCCATAGCGGCTGATACCAGCAGTGCGTCAGTCGCGCTGTCCAATCCTTCAAATGTCAAAGACTGACGGATTTGCACCCATCACTAGAAACAGACTGCAGGTTAAAGGATATCTGTCGGCTCTTTGCCGCGAGGCAGCTGCTGGGCCGCTCCGGGTATACGCCAGTTCCCGATCTCACTTCCTACAATGCAGTGGTGCAACTCGAGATGCATTGACTAGTTGACAAATTCAGCATGCGTAAAGCACCGAAAGAGGACAGACAATGAGCCCGCTGCTACGTATTCATTACCTGAATAACAGAAGGTTTATTCAACGCTCACGGTACAGGCAACCTAGCCATAGTCGCATGCACGCACTGCGAACGGTGACTGGCTTCCATTCCCAAATATCTATACAGTTGCACTCCAGTTTGCATACGATGCAACAGCCAAGATACCCAAAGCACTCATACAATGCAACACATGCCCTCTTCCACCGCCCACAGTTACCCGCCATATCCAGAAGTATGCAACAGCAAGTCTTTGTACTGTACCACTTGAACCAACCCAGCTATACGCAGCATACTTACCAGCGCTACCCTAAGCAGATGCTAATGTGGTGCAAAGTCAAAGTGAACGGCCCCACCAGCCAAACCACCCGGGTGGTTCCTCGTCGCATCCGTCAGTGTATCCACTAGGCTGCTACACAACCGATTGCTTTACATAAGGCTGAGGAGAATCGTACCGTCTGTGTCATGCTCACCGCACACAACTGATCTTGATACCCATGCTTCTTACGTGCGGGATTGCAAATTTCACAGGCGCATTTGGGCGATTAGACTTTTCCACAGTTTGATCCAGAGAACATTAAATATGTGTGGAGGCTGCAAAAACACAACGATTGTACTAACCTTTAACCGCTGAAACTCTCGAGTCAGTAACAACCCATAAATTCAGCGTTCTCCACCCTGAGTTTCGAAACGCATCAGGTGCGGCCACAGCACAGATCAACAAGCATATTTACCTTGTAGCCGTTACAGCCAGCTGTTTGTGAAACACCGCACACAGTCCCTAGCACACCTACCTACTGCTCACTGCTGCCGGTTGCCAAGGCCTTGAGGCACTCCCTGTGGCATCTCGTTCACGATGCGAGATTCTGTAACACTTGCCGCGTCGCTGACACTCCACACGGAGCAACGTCACCGCCGGCCGTTCCTCGTGCCATATCCGCGGTTACTATCGTTGCCCGAGCATGCCCAGTGCGCGCAA
>NW_024016492.1:0-1733 GCF_000499745.2 Eimeria mitis | reverse complement strand
TGGATTACCTTCAAGAGAACAATCCTTCTCGTGTTGAACCCTTTAAGAATGAATCTGCTGCACTTGTGAAAAAAATTCTCGGCAGCTTCGATGATTTTCAGTTCTTTATGTCTGAAAGCAACGATTTCGAGGCATCTCTGGTGTATGCATACTACAAAGATGAGGAAACTGCACCGAGATTTATTTATTTAAAAGATGGGCTTAAAGAAGAAAAATATTAAACTTTATTTTCTAGTTATTTCATAAAGGGGAACCACAAAGATGTGGGTCGAAACGACAACCCAATAGAAATATGAATATCCGATGAACCGCATTATATTTATTTAAATTATTATTCTTAATTAATTATTATTTGCAAAAATATAAACCGTCTTGTTGTTTTGTTGAGGGTCAAAGAAGAAAGAACATATCATCGATAAAGACGGCCAGACCAGGCGTCTGTCTGTCTCAACTAGATGGGGTGTATGTACACCTGAAAACTATGAAGGTGCACATACACCTGAAACTTAGCTGTGGTGTATATACACTTGAAGCTGAGATGTTCTTTCATCAGGAAAAAAGCATGCAGTATATACACCTGAAACTGCTGCAGCTTTCATTGCCCTTCATTGCCGCTCTTCTCGCGGGCTAAACCCGCGGCCTTCGGCGCAAAGCAGAGAACGCCTTGGGGTTTTCTTCTATTTACACAACGACACAAACCCGCGAATCTTAATGTTCTTACTAAACCCTAAAACTCTAATAAAAATATCTCCAAACCCTAAACCCTACAACCACCAGTACAGCCTGAGTACTCTGGTAGTACTAGCGACAGCTACAAAGAAAGCAGACAGTTTATAAAATAGATAGATAAAGAGGGGGGAAAGGGAAAGTCAGTTGGTAGTGTAGCCTCACTGAGTGAGGGTGGATGCATGCATGTATGCATGCAGTACCTGTTTGTATGCCTTGTATGCGTGCACCATACAAGTAGTTATACACATATATATATATTATATTAATATATATATATATATATCATATGTATATGATATATATATATATATATATATATATATATATATATATATATATATATATATATATATATATATATGTGTGTGCATGCATGCAACTGCATGCACGCATGCAAATACTGTATGCATGCAAGAGCTGCATGCATGTGAATATAAGTTTATTTGTTTCTACGTTTATATGCTATACCCCCAGCCGGAGGAGAGCGAGAGACTCGACGCCACTCGCAGGCGATGGTTGCTACTATAAGTAGATTCCCGCCTACTGCTGCTGCTGCTGCTGCTGCTGCTGCTGCTGCTTCTGATGTTGCTAAAGCTGCTGCTGCTGCGGAGGGGCGCGACAGCATCCTGTTGTGCTGAGTTGCTGCGTGTGTTCGGCCTGTCTTCGATATGTCTTTCTCTTGTATGTGAGCTGTCTGTACACCTCACTGCCGTTGATTTTAATCTGCTGCTGCACTCATACCTCTTAGCACTTGCTGTAGCTGCTCCTTCTGCTGCTGCTGCTGCTGCTGCTGCTGCTGCTGCTGATGCTGCTGCAGTCGAAGAAGGTTTCCGCTGTGAGGGGGGCCCCTGGGCCCCTCTGCTGCTGCAAGGAGACAGCTGCCGCAGGGGGAGACCCTGGGACTTGGTGGCGCGGAAGGTGCCTTGAATTGTTGATGATAGAGAGGAGACAGATGCATGCGCATGCATTGGGTTTATACGGCAGCAAGGAATACCCTCAGAGCC
>NW_024016491.1:0-1733 GCF_000499745.2 Eimeria mitis | reverse complement strand
TTCGGAGGCATCCCCTCTACTCTGCCGCTCGACGACACCATACGGTTCAGTTTTGATGGGAACTGTTCCCTGTCCACTGCATCACTGCAATGGTGGATAGAAGCGCCTTAGCCTGTGCTGCCGCTGTAGTCCATTGCGATATGTTAATGAGTACGGGTGACAGCTCCTTTTTAACTGTCGTGGCATTCGACTAGTCGATGTATGGTGAAAACACGGCTGTACAGTTGAGTCACGTCTCAACCCTTTTTCTACTCGCATATCAGCTAGGGCGATGGAAGTGGTGTTCTTCTTTTTTCTTACGTGCTTACAACTCCATCATCTCCGCTATTTCCATGCATCTGGCTGAGGACCGTCGTGAACTGCTATGTAAAGTCAATTACTCCTAGAATATGTTTCAAAAACCAGTTCATGGCCTGTTCTCCAGTCCCGCCCTGGGCACAGCGGTCCAAGAGCCTGTTGGTGGTGAGGAGGTGCAACCTGCCTAAGTTGCAACCTGCCTTGCTGCATCTAGCAGTGCAAGGCAACAAACACGCAGGCCCAGTCAGGCACACCATACTGCATGCAGCTACTGTCAAGATTGGTAAACGCAAGGTGGGCGCCCAGTAGAGAGCCTGTACGGAGATGGACGTACCTTCCAACTCCCAACAGGCATTGCAGCATTAACGGCGTCCTAATAAAGACTGTTCGAGCTTAGTCGCGCCACAAGTTATAATCCTACTTACTCCTCGCGATTTCTGGTCCGATTTACCGCAGCAACAGAAGGCCGGCTTGCTTGCGTTCAGTGTGAGTTCGGCTAATTGGGCATCATCCGGATCAGGAATGTACGGTGTCGGCCTCGATTCGCGGCCATGCTTCAAATCCCTGTGCACCAGCGTCATACGTAGACGCCCACAGCCTTGGATCATTTCAGCAGGATGGGGCAACTTGCTCAGACCTCGTACCCAAAGCAGATCGGCCGGCGTTACAAACCCTCTATTTCGCTTTCTCCGTAGCATCTCTTCATGCGAGAGCCTGGTAAGCACAAACATGTCATGGTCAAAATCTCTAATCTGCATCTCATCAAGGCCATCCTCCCCGGAGTTCATTGCAAACAATACCATCCCGCACGTCCGCGCACTCCTGTATGTAAGTATCCACTCAGAAACATGTCTGCATTTTGCAACTGGCTCCGCTCTTTCAAAAAACGGCATCTTCGCACCCTCTCCTGGGGTTACCAGCGCCGCAAAACCCTCTGTCTCTGCTGCGAAGCCGAACACGTCTTTCGGTAGGATTGTTGTGGGTTCAATGAAGAAGTACGGAGCGAAGACCCCGACCGTCGTGACCGTCGTGGTCCCCGAGCCCTTCACAGCAAGGCTGCTTATTGCACTCCGCAAATAATTAGCAGCATAAACGTGCCCGTCACTCCGTAGTGAGAAGAGGAGGTGGAGAGCCACAGCAAACTGGTAACAGAAACGGTCAAAGCTACCGTGGGATTCAACAGCAGCAGCTATACCCTGTATCTTCTCTTCACTGGACTTCGGCGCTCGGATTATCACAAGAGTGGGAAAATACAGGTAAGGCGAGGATTTGTTGCGACTATCGTAAGCTCCACATCTTACCGGATCACAATGGGCTACAGCGGCAGCACTGGCTAACGCGATCCCGTCCACCATTGCAGTGAACTGGGAACAGTTCCCATCAAAACTGAACCGTATGGTGTCGTCGAGCGGCAGAGTAGAGGGGATGCCTCCGAA
>NW_024016490.1:0-1733 GCF_000499745.2 Eimeria mitis | reverse complement strand
AAACCCTACACACCACATGGTGGTGCATACAAACGATAAACCCTAAACCCTTTCACAACGAACTCATATAGGCAATTGGAGCGTCAAACGCCAAACCCTAAAGCCTAAACCCTAAACCCTAAACCCTAAACTCTAAACCCTAAACCCTTGTCTTACCCTTAAACTCTTCTGGAGAGTTGTTTGTGACTCTCTTCCACTGCTGCAGTCGCGTCCTGCAGCAAACCTCAAACCCTGATAAACCCTAAACCCTAAACCCTAAACCCTAAACCCTAGGGAGAGCGGCCAAGGTAAGGCCATCCAACGTGCTAGGGTTTAGGGTTTGTGCATTTTAAGGGTTTAGGGTTTAGAGCAACGAAAAAAAAACCGAAAAAAGACAAGAAGAGTGCGAACTCGGCAAGCAGTAAACCCTAAACCCTAAACCCTAAACCCTAAACCCTCGGGGGAGAAGCTGAGGTGTAATTAGGGTTTAGGGTTTACCTGCTGTCGTCTAGCACCTCCCCTGAGGGGCCCGAAACNAAGCTGAGGTGTAATTAGGGTTTAGGGTTTACCTGCTGTCGTCTAGCACCTCCCCTGAGGGGCCCGAAACCCTCCAGAAACATATCCGCCCCAGCTCGCTGCCGCAAACCACCCCCAGCCCGTTGGTTCTGTGCATACACCCAAACCCTAAACCCTAAACCCTAAACCCTAAACCCTAAACCCTAAATCGTAAGTCATAAACCCTAGAAACAAAACAAACACCAGAAAAATATTCACCCTAAACCCTCAATGCTTTGTACGGGTCGCTCACAAACAGAGAAAACCTCAAATAAAATAGTCTCCCGGGGTAACGCTAAACCCTAAACCCTAAACCCTAAACCCTAAACCCTAGAAAATTCACTCTTACGTGTAGCTCGCCTTCAACATTATTTGCGCGTTCACATGGCCCTTGAATTTGTAGACGCAAGTCAAGCTCTGCACAAAACCCTAAACCCTAAACCCTAAACCCTAAAACCCTAAACCCTAAACCCTAAACCCTAAATTCTAAAAAGTAACATAAACAAGAGGAGGGTTTACATAACGTCTCAGGGTTTGCAGTAGTTTGTTGGGTTAGGGTAGATACCAGGGTGTAGGGTTTTTACGAGGGTTTAGGGTTTTCACAAGGGTTTAGGGTTTAGGGTTTAGATGAGGGTTTAGGGTTTACAGAAACATCAAAGATGCGGATGCGAGAGTCGTTGGTGGCGACCAGCAAAGAGGTCCCGTCCGGCAGCCACTCCAAGCTAGTCACCTGAACAAACCCTAAACCCTAAACCCTAAACCCTAAACCCTAAACCCTAGGCCCTAAAAAAGCTCTCAATACTCGTCATCTAAACAAGCCATAAGCCTCAAACCCTAAACCCTAAACCCTAAACCCTAATTTCTTACCTTTCTCCCTTTTGCAAATTTCCCCTTTCGGTTCTTGCAGTCAACCTCTGAACAAAACTTGAGCGTCTGCACGCAAACCCTAAACCCTAAACCCTAAACCCTAAACCCTCAAGTTGCTGAAGCGGTTGAGAAGGCCCCAGATCTGAGTCGCTAAGCTGCAAACCCTAAACCCTAAACCCTAAACCCTAAACGCACCCTCGCGTCGTAGAAGGAAATGCTGCCGTTGCGAAAGCCAACGGCCAATATGCCGCCGCTGCATACCCACACAAACCCTAAACCCTAAACCCTAAACCCTAAACCCCAAACCCTAAACCCTAAACCCTAAACCCTAA
>NW_024016489.1:0-1733 GCF_000499745.2 Eimeria mitis | reverse complement strand
CCCAGACCTCACGAGCTGTACGTACACCCGAAACCGGTGCGGTGCGGTGCGGTGTACGTACACCCGAAACCCGATGCAGAAACACGCAGCGAAACTTTTTCTGTACCGCTGCGATCCTCAGGGTAAATGCAGATCAAATTAAATTTTAAAATGTTTTTCTGTTTATTTATTTGTTTATATTTCTTTTCATTCAAAAGAATTTCAAAAATACACCGCTATTTATACACTCACCTCCACCGCCTCGTCGGTGTCGCCCATGATATGAACGTGCATCGGCATGCAGGCTTCTTCGTCTGTCTGATGATCTCGCTTTCCTTCTTTCTGTTTTTCACGCGCACACAGCCACAAAACATATTAATATAATATAATAATATATTAATATATTTAATATAATATTCGGGTGTATGCTAGTGCAAGCATTCCGGCGTAGACACGTACATGCATGTATTTTCATGTGTATGCTGATCGTGCAGCCAAACAGAGAGAGCGGAAATAAGATAAATAAAAAATGAAACGAGTAAATAAACCAAACTTTACCTGAGTGCCTCTGCCTCGAACAGAAATAGTACAGCCGCTCTCCGCCTCCAACCGTTTGTGGTTGCAGCCGCGAGGACCGATGATAATACCCATGAAGTTGTAGTCTGGGTACTGCACAAACAACAGCACTCACTCTACGCAGCTGTCTATACACCCCAAATCGAGTCTACAGCAACCACCGCAGCACCAACAACAAACAAAACCAGCAGCAAAAAACAACAGCAACAGCAGCACCACCACGACCACCAAGAACAACCAGCAGCAGCAACAACAGCAGCAGAACGACTGCAGAAGAGTTATTACCTTTTCATGCGGAAACTCAATTCTGCGTATTTTCTTAGAGGGCCTGAAGTCTGGCGGCGGAGTGAAGCCCTCGACGTTGGCGAGCATAAACTCACACAGTCTTTGTAATTCATTTTGCATAGCTGTGCGTACACGTACGTCTCTGGTGTTTACTCTGCCACCATTTTTATCATATATAGGAGGAGGAGAAGGAGGACGAATGTCAGCATCAAAGAACTCTAATATGCCGTTGTTTAGCTTTCTAAATAACTCCTCCAGCCGCTGCTCCCGCAGAAACCGATCCACCTGCAGCGGCGTCATCCCGATAGGTAAATCAATAAAAGGCGGAGGAAGAAACGGCTTATCCTGTTTATAAAACAAACAAAAAAAAAGAGAAATAAACAACATACAAATAAATAAATACATCTATTACGTTAAACAAATAAACACAAACACACAAACTTAGACACAGACAAACAAACAGACAAACATACAGAAAGGAGAAACACGTGCTCCTGCTGCTTCTGGGGCCCCTCAGGCCTCCATTCCAACTGCTACGGCTAAACAAAAAGCAGCAGCAGAAGCGGATCAGCAGCAACACCAGCACCTAATCAACAGCAACAGCAGCAGCTGAGCAACAGCAGAAGCAGCAACAGCAGCAGCTACGGAACAACAGCAGCAGGAGCAGAAGCAGCAACGGCAGCAGCTACGGAACAACAGCAGCAGGAGCAGAAGCACACAGCAGAAGCAGAGCATCGTCAGCAGCAGCAGCAGCAGCAGAGCATCGTCAGCAGGAGCAGCAGCAGCAGCAGAGCATCGTCAGCAGCAGCAGCAGCAGCAGCACTATATTGCCTGACCGTTTCGCTCCCCCATCTGCTTCCGTCTGCACTTTTTTTTGATTTTTCCCATCTGGA
>NW_024016487.1:0-1735 GCF_000499745.2 Eimeria mitis | reverse complement strand
TGGCGCGGACTTCCACCGGGACTGCATAATCTGCTTGCTTTTTGCAATTGATAGTAAATAGAACATACAGACCCACTTACGCATCAATGCATACACTTGTGAATTCTCCTTTCCTCGCATTTCTTTCCTTTACATCGTGCGGTATTATCGTGCTAGTACTAGCTGTTTACACCGACCGCCTTTTGCCTGCAGGGTCATGAAGTCCTCAGGTTGAATAAACATAGCGCACGTGTCTGTGTGGACGTTTGCACAGTCTCCCCATTGTTCCGCGCAACACACTATTTCAACCTACAGCGTCTGGAAGTCACTGTGGATGCCGATGAAGGGTGTTTTCCGGAACGGGTTTCAGTCCTGGCAGAGAGAAATCTGCGTTGCATCGATGGACCCGGTCGTTCTCGCAGAACATGGTTGCGCAGTCTAGAAAGATCGAGACCGGAGTTGGCCTGACTAAGATCTTGGTTTCGCGCTTCCACAAAACAAGATATTTTAAGAGGTTCGGTGAGTTGCGCACATCAGCATTAGTTCCGTTTTCAAGCTCCACTATCGCTTCACGCCATGTTGACTTTCATCCTGGGTCCATGTGTATTCCGATCTATTCATACTCAATAGTGGCTCAGCGCACCTGCGCGCTGTGAATCCCAAGAAAGTTAGCGCATTAGGTTATGTATGCAGAAAGGTGCAGGATGTGACGATGAGGATACGCTGTTGTTCTTCAANGTTAGCGCATTAGGTTATGTATGCAGAAAGGTGCAGGATGTGACGATGAGGATACGCTGTTGTTCTTCAAGGCCGGATGAAAAGAGACTAAACATCTGCATTAGAAGGTGGTCTACTGTGCGAACCGCCACCCACATATGTATCGAGAGGAAGAGGCGAGATGGGTTTTGACCCTTTTCGGTTCTCCCCTCTAGACAGGGCAGTTTGTGGATATTCCTGTCAAGCTCTGCAAGAAGCAAGGGCATTCGGCAATCCTGAAGCATACCTTCGGCAACAGCTGATCATAGACGGGCCCAGCTGCATGAACTGGAGCTGCAGTGATGAACTTCCCTCGAATTCCTGCAAGACGCAAGGGCTACTGGTCCCTAGTGGAAAAGGTCGAGTACTAGGAGTTAATGAGTGCTAAGGATCAAAAGGAGTAGAACCGTCACTTGAGACGTAATGGAAACTCCGTGCATAATACAATCAGACTTAAAGGGACGCACAGACATTTTAGCGCAGTTAGGCTTATTTGACTGCCCCATTCGTGTACGTTCTGGCGAGTGCCGTCCACAGACTGTCGGTAAGCTGCTTGCACAAACGGCAGCTTTGAAGAATGGGGTATGTTAGTGTGCGTTTCTCCCCCGGTAGACACACCGAATTAGCAGTCCGCCGACCCACTGGAACCAGCCATGTACCCAGCAATCGCCTAATAATCCGTCCTTATGGTTGGAAGACCGGCCATGCTCTTTCAACCCGGTACATAGGCTGAAGTAGTGCTCCGAATGGCTTTAGCTTCTCACATAGAACTCATAGATGAATCAGTTGGCATGAACTGTTGTTTGAACTGTTGTTCGGGAGCGTTGCAACGCACCTTACTGGAACTAGTGGAGCGAGTTTCCCCACACGCCAGCGCAATCAAGCTCCCCTTGCTGCATCCACTAACACTGTAGACAGTTGCCTAACACATACATGGACCCCCGTAGCCAGTGTGGGCACAGGTAGAGGTACACCCACCGACTTGACACAACCCATGGTA
>NW_024016486.1:0-1736 GCF_000499745.2 Eimeria mitis | reverse complement strand
ATATATATATATATATATATATATATATATATATATATATACATGTATATATATATATATATATATATATTTATTTATTTATATGTTTATTTATTATTTATTATTATTATTGTGATGGTGGTTGTGCTGCTGCTCCATCTATCGTTGCTGCTGCTGCTGCATCTGCTGCTGCTGCTGCTCCATGTGCTGCTGCTGCTGCTGCTGCTGCTATCGCATCTCTTGCTGCATCTACTGCATCTGCCGCTGCTGCTGCTCCATCTGCTGCTGCTGCTGCTGCTGCTGCATCTCCTGCACCTGCTGCTGCTGCTGCTGCTGCTGCTTCTACTGCACCTGCTGCTGCTGCTGCTGTTGCTGCTGCTTCTACTGCATCTGATGCTGCTTCTGCTGCTGCATCTGCTGCTGCTGCTGCATCTGCTGCTGCTGCATCTGCATCTGCTGCTGCTGCTGCTGCTGCTGCTGCTGCAGGCGCCAGGACCACCACTGCATGTGGCTAGACAACTGCATAGCAGCAAACAATATTCGTTTTTTTTTATTTTTTTTGTTTTTTCTTTCTCTCTCTTTAATTGAGTCTTTTATTCTTACTTGGATATTTGCGGTGCAAGCTATCACAATACCCTCGCAATGGGTACGAATGAGGGTTTAGGGTTTAGGGTTTAGGGTTTAGGGTTTAGGGTTTGGGGTTTAGGGTTTAGGGTTTAGGGGGAAGGGTGGGATTAAAACGGGTAACGGGATTTATTTTTCGAGGGTTTAGGGTTTAGGGTTTAGGGTTTGGATATGGTGAAACTAAAACCCAGGGTTTAGGGTTTCTAGGGTTTAGGGTTTAGGGTTTAGGGTTTGTGTGCAGTTGCTGCTGCTGCTATGTCTATGGCTGTAACATTTTTTTTAATTTTTTTTTTTCTATTTTGCTTGTATCTACTCTTGAGGGTTTAGGGTTTAGGGTTTCTAGGGTTTAGGGTTTAGGGTTTAGGGTTTAGGGTTTAGGGGTTAGGGGTTAGGGTTTGTGTGCAGTTGCTGCTGCTGCTGAGTGTATCTGTGGCTATAACAAACTTTTTTTTTATATTTTTTTTTACTTTTTTTTTTATTTTCCTTGTATTTACTTTTGAGGGTTTAGGGTTTCTAGGGTTTAGGGTTTAGGGTTTAGGGTTTAGGGTTTGTGTGCAGTTTCTGCTGCTGCTGAGTGTTTCTGTGGCTATAACAAATTTTTTTTTTTTTTTATTTTCGGTTTATTTGCTGCTGAGGACTTCTCGCGCTGTTCTATCGAATGTAACTTATTTTGAGTTTTTAAAAAAGTAAACCCTAAACCCTAAACCCTAAACCCTAAACCCTAATAAACCCTAGATATCTAAACCCTAGATATCTAAACCCTACACGCCCCTCTATACACCCTAAACCCTAATTTTTTTTTTTTTAAAAAAAAAAAAAAATTGCGAGGTTTATAAAGTACTGGTACAGCTGAAGGATGTAATAATTTTTAGGGTTTAGGGTTTAGGGTTTAGGGTTTAGGGTTTAGGGTTTGTGGTCTCAGGCCCCCGCATATAGTGCGGCGGTTTGGTGGGAAAACAAAAGGGTGGTTATGGGAGCTCAGCGATTTGTCTTTTGCTGATATCATCAGGTTTGTCGAGGGTTTAGGGTTTAGGGTTTAGGGTTTAGGGTTTACATAAACAAAAGGGTTTAGGGTTTAGGGTTTAGGGTTTGGGGTTTAGGGTTTAGGGTTTAGGGTTTGGGGTTTAGGGTTT
>NW_024016485.1:0-1736 GCF_000499745.2 Eimeria mitis | reverse complement strand
GCACCTATCAGGAAAGGTTAACGCCCGCTGTAGCTCTTGCTCGCTCAAAGCCGGGTTCAACCTAAAGCGAACTGTGGTTGGTTCTTGGGTTTGCCTCTTCGTTCCGCTTACGTGTGCTGAAGTCGTTGCATACTATCTAAATTGTGTAGGATGTGCGTAGCTGGATAGGACGCCTGTATCTGTGTGTGTCGCCGATTGCATGACCACATATAGCGTGGAGCAACACACATTGTATACAACATCTAACATTTTCACGCTTCACATGATTTCCCTTCCACATATGCTCCGCTCGTTTGCCTTGTGGTGACTATCAGGAAGTAGGCGCTAGGTAAAACTGGGTCAAAGGGTTGCTTGTGTTGTACGTGCATGGGCCTTGCGTGCGTTCAGTGTTGGTACGAGTTTTATTGTGGAGTCTTGCGTTGGTAATAGCTGCTTCGCACTTCACTTCTGCGTCGCTGGCGATTTACTGCAGAGCAGTATTCGTCATCAGAGTTGCGCATGTCCCTCGTAATTTGGGGCTAACTTCCTTCCTTGCCAGAGACACTGGGATATTCTTGTTGCTCTCAAGACTGTGCGCTAGAACAATGCATACTCGCATCGTCGCCATTCTGTAATTGCGTGGGACTGCTGTGGGCATGTTCGTCGGTGCGTTAGAACTATGGCAGGTTTTTTCGTCGCTCCGTTAGGAGTACGGCGGGCGTTTGTATCAGTCCGTCAGAAATATGGTGGGTGTTTTGCCCTTTTTGTGTTTTGGGGCTGTCTTTTGCCAGCCTTACTTTCCAACCTGCGCGACATGTCGAAGCTGTGGACAACCGGAACCGCATTTTTCCGCATTGGGAAAGCGAGGTGGGCACTCTAGACAGTTTCGGGAGCAGTTGGTGCGAGCAGCTGGCAGACGTACAAATGGCTCGCATATGCTGGTACGCCAAACAAGTACAAGTGAACATGTTAAGACTTTGGATATCTAGGCTCCGAATGCGGCTCTTTAGGGAATCAGTTCCGTTTGTAGTACTGGTGTGCTTTGTGATTTGGGGGCAATATCTTTGATACTTATACTGTTTGCTAAAAAGGACTGTTGGATCTGTTGGAATCGTTTGTCGGCTGCTGCCTTGTACCCCCTGGTGCTATCGGTCAGTGATATTCAGGTCGCTTAGAACTATCGTCCGATTCTCGTAAAGGTTGCTGCACGTTACCTAGTGGTGGAAGAGTGCTTTCTCTAACAGCGAGAAGCCTTCTCAAGTTTTTTTGGCGAACCAGGTGTGTGTCCTACAGCTCAAAAAGTGTTCTTTTTTAGTCTTTCCTTTTTTTCGTAATCATCTGTAGACAGTTATAGTCCACGAAACCCTATTGCGGGAGATGTACGTCGTGAAAGGCGCTGCATCTTCTTGCTGTCAGTGCAGCGCCCAGATGTACTCGCGGTTACTCTGGTGCACCGTGTTGGGACGCCACTACCACTGCAGAAGTTATTCGTCTCTTGCTCCAAAATATACCCAACCACCATGGGCGCCACACCAGCGAGAACGCTTGCGAAGCTGTTGCGTAGGCCGCAGAATTTGCGATATGCTGATAACATGTGCTACGGGATCACATCACAGTTGTCAGTCATTATGTGCATCGATACAGATATATGACTAGTGTGCCGAGCAGCATAGCGCGAACATGCTTAAGGATTATTGCGTATATTTCGCTGAGGCGTATTCGTGTATTGGTGCTCTGCATCGTGCTCCCTGAAGACC
>NW_024016484.1:0-1737 GCF_000499745.2 Eimeria mitis | reverse complement strand
CGCTGAATCTCCGATTGGTGTGCGTTGGGGCGGTACGTGCTGCTGTGGCAAATCTTGAGACTGCAACTGCGTCGTGGCTGTGCAAGAGCTGGCAAAGGCAGGTGCGGTGCTGGTCTGTGGAACTGTGTGGTGATGTACGTTCGTATGAGATATCTCTCTTTTATTCAGCTGCGTTGGTGAGTTAGGGTAGCATTGGCTTTAAGGTCGTTCAAGCGCCATCTGTGTAGCATGCGCGGCGGCCGCACGCATACGTCAAGGTGCTACCTCTAGGTGCCACCTCACGAACGCTTTTGTGGCGCAGCTCGTGCGTTGATGTCCCGGCACATTTACACAGCGTTGGTATAGCTGCATATTCGCTCGGCTGAATACTGTTCGGAGAGCTATTGTCGATGCAATTATCGGCAATGACGTGTGCAGCCTTGTTTAATACGGTGCCTAAACCTGCTACCAAAGGTGGTGAGCCGCGTCCGCCCAAGAGCGCTATAACGCGGTTGGATGTTGGATGCGAAGTCCCAACGATGGCATACGTTTTTGTGCTGACCAGTTCCTACACTCATATTCAGCTGCGCAGTAGGTTGGTGCCTGCTTTTCTGGCAGTCTGTGAGGTTTATTGCCTTCATTTTAACTGCTTATCTGCGCAACGTGCCACTCCATCGGACACGTTCGCTGCTGAGCACTTTGTGTTTGTTGAGTAGAGTCGAGCTGGCTGGATGAATCGTTGGGTCTCAGTGCTTCGCGAGGTCCAACCGTACACGCGCTGCCCTGCTCGACGATGGATAGAAACACCGA
This sequence comes from Eimeria mitis, assembly GCF_000499745.2. Taxonomy (NCBI): domain Eukaryota; phylum Apicomplexa; class Conoidasida; order Eucoccidiorida; family Eimeriidae; genus Eimeria; species Eimeria mitis. The sequence goes on along the minus strand of NW_024016484.1, from coordinate 948 downwards.
CTAGACTGGCTATTCTGCGGAAGAGGGTGTTAGCCGACGGGCGGCGACCAAGATCAGCACATAACTCGCTGATGCAGGAATTGTGCGCATGACGACTTGTATTAGGACGTTCATTCCGCATGCCAGGCAGTGCGCACATAGACACGATTACGAGACACTGAGGTTGGCTACGTGCAGCTGGCTGATCACCATTTCACATATCTGCATTGAACCGATCGTTGCCAGTGGACAAGTACCTTTGCTTGGGTTTGCATCATGCTCGGGCTCGGCGTGGGGTCGACGTAACAGCAACACGCTGGAATTTGCCTTGTTCATTCGGTGGTGCACTTTGCTGTTCTGTTTGTCGTCTGTGCATGCACCACAGTTCCGCCAAAGCTGACCCATACATCTTTGTTCGCCAGTTCAAGAGCGTACACTTTCGGCATGCGAGGTTTCGTTCCGTAGTGCCAACCTATCCTTTTATAGAGGCGAGGCTACTGTTCCGAGCTTGCTCCATGATCGGTCGTTTTTCCTTACCTCACGTGAAAACTTGTTGTAGCGCACGGAGTAGCGCAAGTTTTCCCTCAGCGTGGCGTTGGAATGATTGCGCTGACTGTGACACAGGCTTGCTTGTGGGGTCTGAGTTGGCGTTGCATGCGCACAGGTGGGTCCCTACGACTGTTGTGCAGGCCTGCATGTGGGGTTTGAGTCGCCGTTGCATGCGTACAGGTTGGTCTGTGCGCCCAGGAGCCGAGGTGGTAAGTATGGCCCTGGAGTTTGGCGCGCCAGTACTTGCCTGGTTCAACGAAGCTTGTCTGACTGCGTCTTGGGTGTAGTAGGCGTTGGCAGTGGGCAAGGGTTTAGCACGTTGCGTGGGTTCCCAGAAAGTACGGGATCAGACCGCCCAAAAATAGACAGCGGAGAGTGTTCCTACTGCAGTGATCGTCTGGCTAACGGGGCGGTGGGATC
>NW_024016483.1:0-1737 GCF_000499745.2 Eimeria mitis | reverse complement strand
GCTGCTGCTGCTGCTCCAGCGAATAAAACCAACGCAAACACAGGAGCAGAGAACTGCATGCACAGCGAAGGGGCCTCTTGTCTTTCATCTCAGCTGCAGTCCCCCGTCAGGTGCAGGGGGCAGCAGCAGCTGCAGCAGCAGCAGCTGCAGCAGCAGCAGCAGCTGCAGCAGCAGAGGGCATGTACTGCAGCAGCAGCGCAAGCGGCTCAGGCAGTGGGAGTTCGTCTGGGGCTATCGGGAGTTTGCTGCAGCAGCAGCGCTTGCAGCAGCAGCTGCAGCAGCAACAGCTGCAGCAGCAGCTGCTGCAGCAGCTCGCGCTGGATCAAGCAGGGGATGCTGCAGGTGCACCTGTCTTCGCTGCCTTCTCTCATGCGGCCAGAGGGGCCCCTGAAGGCCCCCGAAGCAGCAGCAGAAGCAGCAGCAACGGGGGGCCCCCACAGCAGGCTGCTGCTCGCAGCAAGAGGGAGGGAGCAGGGGCCCCTGGCCCTCACCCTGCCGCCGCACACCGACAGCAGCACGGGACGCAGTAGCAGCAACACCAGCAGCAGCAGCAACAGCAGCAGCAACAGTAACAGCAGCAGCAGCAGCAGCAGCAGCAGCAGCCACACAGCGAGCAGCAACAGCTTAAGTGATGGCAGCACAAGCACGGCAGCGCCACAGGCAGCAGAAGGAGAAGCTGCAGAGACAGCGGAGGAGCGGCGGCGTGAGGAGACTGCAGCAGCAGCAGCAGCAGCAGCAGCAGCAGCGTCTGAAGCAGTTGCTGCTGAGCCGCAGCAGCAGGAGGAGCAGGGCGGAGCAGCAGCAGCAGCAGCTGCTGCTGCTGCTGCAGTTGCTGCTGCTGCAGTGGCCAGGGCGCGCCCGCGGGGGGCCCCGCAGCAGCAGCAGAATGGCGGGGGCCCCCTCCCTGGGTTGCTAGCTGGTGCTCCTCTGTCTCCAGGGGAGAGCAGGTGTTTGTCTCCTCCTGCTGTTCTGAGTCCTTTGTTGGTGTGTGCTGCTGCTGCTGCTGCTGCGTCTGCTGCTGCTTCTGCTGCAGCAGAAGAGAGAAGCAAAGGGGGCGTGCGGCTGTCTCCAGTCCCTTGGGGTGCTGAGGAGGGCCCCCTTCCCTCTTCGGGGGAGACACTGCCGCGGTGTGTATTGTCTCCTTTGCCTGCGGCGCATGCAAGCAGCAGCACAAACAACAGCAGCAGCAGCAGCAGCAGCAGCAGCAGCAGCAGCAGCAGCAGCAGCGGGGGTGCTGCGGGCTTCGTGAAACCCACCAGTCTCCTCTTCTCCTCAGGAGACACCAGAAGATACAATGGGCCCCTCACGCAGAGTGCTGTTGTTTCTGTTGAGGCGGTACCTGTTGCTAGGGGCCCCCCTGACGCAGTATCTATGCAGAAGGAGAAGGCGGCGAAGCTGCTGCTGCTGCAGCAGCAGCAACAGCAGCAACAGCTGCTGCTGCAGCAACAACTCCAACAACAACTGCAACAGCAATTGCAGCAGCAGCTGCAATTGCAGCTGCAGCAGCAACTACAACTGCAACTGCAACAACAGCTAAAGCAGCAGCTGCAGCAGCAACTGCAGCAGCAACAGCAACAGCAGCAGCAACGAACATCAACAACGCTGCTGCAGCTGCGGCTGCTGCCGCTTGAGTTGCGGTCGATGGCCTCAGACGGTTCGCTGCAGCTGCAGCAGCAGCTGGGTCGGTGTCCTAGGTCATGCCCGGATCTGCAGCAGCAGCAGCAGCAGCAGCAGCAG
>NW_024016482.1:0-14160 GCF_000499745.2 Eimeria mitis | reverse complement strand
GTGCGCATCGACGGAACAGTTCCTGAGGAGGAGAGAAGGAGACGCCGACGCCTCTTTCTTAATGACCCTACATGCACGCTGGCCCTTATTTCTATAACTGCGTCTTCTCACGGGGTGCGTTAGGCTGAGAATGGCTGTGGTGAGGTGAAAGCGCTGGTGGCTTGCAGCACCCGACAGTGTAAAGCCGCTTCCTAGGCAGCCTGCAGTCCTCTGGCCTGCACAAGTGCTGCGTGGCCTATAGGACGTGAGGCTGTGACCTTAGGGTTTAGGGTTTATGGCTGAAGCAATTCGTGCCTGTTGGCTTTGCTGCGGGTTGCGCGGGCTCTGATGTTGCTAGTGATGATGATGCTGCTGCTCAGAGGCTATGCCGCTTTCAGAACCATCAGCGGCTGCAGCAGCAACAGAAAGGGGGATCGGTTGTGTGCGCACTGCTGCTGTGACTATTGCGTTTTCTCTTTGATGCAGTTGGACTTTTCCGGTGCCTCTGTTTGCGTCTTCTTGGAGTTGCTACCGCAGCAGCACGAGCTGTTGCAGGCAGAGTCGCGGCTGCACCGTCGAGGCCAGCGGCGGGTGGTGACAACCTATTTCCTGCTGAGTCGCTGTGGCCCGTCTGCAGCAGCACCTTCTGGTGTCTCTTCACATAAAGCTGGTTCTGCTTCCGCTTCAACATTTCGTTCTGTTTCTGGAGACCTCAGTGAGACAACAGCAGCCGAGGGGGAACAGGAGGAGACAGACAACACGTGGGCAGAGGAGGAGGAGCTTTTCCTGTGCACGTCTTCCACAAACCCCCTCAGCTGCAGCAGACGCAGCAGCCAGGGAAGAGCCGGCGATATGGACAGAGTGCAGGAAGAGGCCACCAGCCGGGAGTTTCGTAGAGAGCTGAAGAAGTGTTGCATGCAGCTCCTGCAGGAAGCCGAAGCAGTCGAAGAAGCNGGGAGTTTCGTAGAGAGCTGAAGAAGTGTTGCATGCAGCTCCTGCAGGAAGCCGAAGCAGTCGAAGAAGCCGCCTGGCACAGAATCAAGCATCAGTCCGCTCTGGTGCAGCGCACCATAGATGGACCACTCGCCACGTTATCCCAGATTGGTGAGGCCCAGCAACAGCAGCAGGAAGCACAGCAGCAGGAGCAGCTGCAGCAACAGCAGGAAGAGACCGGGCCCTCTTTATGCAACTCCAGCCAAGAACAAGAAGACGACATGTTGGAGGTCGGCGGTGGTCAGCTGCAGCATCAGCATCAGCAACATCAGCAGCAGCAGCAGGAGGTTCATACAGACGAAGTCTTCACCACTGGCCTTGATCTGTGCAGCTTTGACAGCCTGCAAGGAGCTTCACAGGATATAGACTTGCCAACGACACCTACAGAAGAGGGCGAAGGTGAAGGTCACCCCGGGGCCGCCATGCTCAGTTCTCTTCAGGGGCAGCCACAACTCACCGTGGGGCTCCCTACCAGGCTCGTAGATGACCGTTTAGCTCTGTCAATCTCCGCAGCCGTTCGGTTTCGTATCTCAAGGTACACCCAACGGCTGCATGCGTTTCGAGGTCTCGCGGCCGTCCCTTTGGGCATCTCCTTCTCTCCTGCTGAGCTGGGAACGGCTACCTTGTCACATAGTGTTGTGGGACAGCAGCAGCAGCAGCAGGATCAGCATCGAGAAGGACCGCAGCAGCACCTGCTGTTCCAGCTACGGATCAGTCAGGGTCAGTGCCCTAAAGGGGAGGCTTTGCGATGTGTTCAGGAGGCGGCTCGGCAATACTTATGCCTTTTCCGTTTGTTGTCGTCCTTTGAGCAACGACGAGTGAGGGAGACTGCCTGGACGGTGCAGAACCTTCAGGTGTACATACACCGACGCCACCGTGCACAGCAACAAAGCAGTGGGAAATCAGATTCTTTCCTAGGCTCAGACCCCCCTGAGGAGGGAAACCCAGGGAACGGGGATACGCAAGAGCAGCAGGTGACGGATGTACCCGCATCACTGATGCCACGCCACACAACGGACCCCCTTCTGCTTCTACAATCCGCAGCAGCAACGCAACAGCAGGAACAGCAACGGCTGCAGCGACTGTTTTCGTGTCCTGAAGGGGAGGAAATTGCCCCTGGGGAACAAAGTTTTGGGCCTTCTGCGCTTGACTTGAGCGGCAGCAACAACAGCGACGTGGGACAGGGCAACAGCGGTAGCAAGGAGAGGTCATCAGAGGCAGATGAGGACCTCCTTAGTGGCACTGTCTCCTCGCGGTACTTCTCAAGCCAGGCTGTATTGTCACCCCCACGTGCCCGTCCCCAAGAGGAGTCCTCACACTCAGCTGCTAGCACTAAACCGCCAGGTGGCCCTCTATCCTCTCAATCAGAGGAAAATAACTGCCCTCGTGTGGTGCTGGTCCCTGTTATTCTAAACAACCCGAAAGCATCTGGCACTTCTGGCCGGGCGAGCGCCGCGTCTAGGCATCTGCAGCCGTTTTCTTTGGAGTTGCAGAAGGTTCTATGTGTCTCTTGCATGCAACCCATATCAGCCATCAGCACAACTCGCACCTTTTTGCGGGTGGAGGAGTTCGAGGACCCCTGCGACAGCTGCAGCTACAGTTGCAGCAGCAGCTGTGGAAGCACAAACGAGAGACCGCTCGTCGGTCCTCTTATGCATCCAGCAGAGCTAANTGCAGCAGCAGCTGTGGAAGCACAAACGAGAGACCGCTCGTCGGTCCTCTTATGCATCCAGCAGAGCTAACGACAGAAAAACAGACGTTGTCTGCAGCACCAGGCAGGTTGAAGAGGAGGTCAGAGGTCATCACAACTCCGCAGAACTTTGCGAATGATCCCAAGCATCATTGGCTCATTCGATGCTGTGAACAGGACCTCACCTGTAGCGGCCGTTGCTCCGATGCCTACACTGCAAGGAGGCGGAGACAGGCGCTGAGGAGGCAGGTGCGTTTGGGCTCTTGTTCCAGAGCAGCTGCCTGTGTTGTTGCCTTTGTGTGGCAACTGCTCTAGCTACAATGCTCGTGTTGCGGGCGCTCTGCTCGCTGGGTGCTTCCTAGTTGGACAGTTTGCAGCTTGCGTGTTATCAGGTAGAACGGCATGATCGAGGTGTCTGCAGTAATTGCAGGTTGGACTGTGGGGAGCTGTTGATTGCCCTGAAAATGTTGCATGCAGCAGGCGAGCCCCAGTGGCGGCTTGAGGAAGAAGTTGTGCGCCTTGCCCCCAGCGTGAGTGTATGGATTTGATGCATTGTTCTAGGGTTTGGGTTACACCGTGGCTACGTCTTCTGCAGAATGCATGTGCTGATGCTTATAACTGAGACACCTTCGACAGGCCTATTTCATACATGCCACAGGGAGCCTTTGGAGGGGCATGGCTCAGGCATAGTGTTAAGAATTCTGTACAGAGGCTTTGGGTTTCTGCAACTGCATTTCCATGTTCTTCATTCTATTGATATCCTGTGGATTTTGTACGCAACAAGAAACACCCGCGTTCCCGTACACAATTGCTGTAGCTTCATGCGTATTTTGGCTTTCTTTGGGGTTGTGTTGCTTGTTGCTTTTAGTTTCGCGCGTGGCCATCTCTCACACGAAAACTTGCACGCCNCTTTGGGGTTGTGTTGCTTGTTGCTTTTAGTTTCGCGCGTGGCCATCTCTCACACGAAAACTTGCACGCCACCTTACGGCAAGCTGTGCCTGGGAAGCGGACCACAGACAACCCGTGAAGGAGGGCGGAGGCCTGGCGACGGTCGATGCTGTGCAAACACTCTGCAAGTGAGCAAATGTTTCCATCATTTAAGCTCTAATAAATAAATTGTTGGTATCAACCTGTTGAGGGTTAATATGAACACCCAGCTGAAGGCGCCAATCATTATTTCACTAAACGCAGCTACGTTTAGGGGAATACACGCAGGTACTCAGATTCCATGACTGTGTATGGCTTGACCATCGCACCAGAAGTTCTTTATCTCGGAGCAATGCGAAGTAAACAGTTTTTCGCGTTGCTCTGACATAAAGGACTTCACGTTCAAGAATGTTCCAAGCAATCTATCAGTTAGCTCATTCCTCTCCGCGTGTAACGTAATCACCCCCGAGGCACGCCCCTATCTGCCAGTGTTTGCATTTGGACCCTGATTGTTCACGCTTGCAGAGCTTGTCATGTGGAGAAGACTATTGAAGAAAGAAGACGACGGCGGAAGCGCCGTCTCCTCGAAACGGCCCCTGAAGGCGGCACTAAAGCCTAGGATGCACCCGTCCACCAAGGACTTGGTTCCCATCCGCACGCAGCGACCGTCTCTCTTGCTTTACTTTTTCCCCATTGTTGCTTGTTTACGCTTGCCCAAGTATGCGGGTGCTTTAAGGCATTTTTGCTATTTGTGGAGACAAACTGAAACGGGCTTGTCAGGTGGTGAGAGTTTCCTGGTTCAGGCATACGCTGGATATATGCGTATGGTTCGGCAATTCGCTGCTTAGCTTGCCTTNAGAAGAGCCAGTTTCACACCGTCGCATACAGGGCACGAAGGGCTAGGGATGCACTGGGAAGTATGTCTGCCCAATGATGAAGTAAAAAAAATCCCTAAGCGACGCTGACATAGCTCATTTTACTGTATTTTGCAAACCTTCCGAACATTAGTCGCAAGCTAGGTGCTGCAATGCGTTCATCAACTGTGAGGTCCGTCGCTCTCCAGTGCATGGAGAGAGGAGTTCGGATCATTTATCAGATGTCCCAGGGATAACATGCGGTTCCATAAGCTCTTGGAATGTATGCAAATGAACCGCTGCTTAACAGACCAGCAGGGCGTGAACACATTAACTTAGTTACTGCCAATTAGGTGAGCGGGGACACTTAGATTTTCTCGTCCGTTCACCCTTGGCATTAGAGGAGTGCATCTCTTTGTAGCAGGTCTATACTGCCAATCTCTTCAATAAGTAGATATGTTTCGCCACAGATAAAAGCTGAATCCTATCGGAAATTGCGATGCATCCCCGCGGGAACCAAGTGTTCTCACTTCCTCAGTACTTTTCGAGGCACAATGCAGCACAGCACGGCCCTACCCATCGAGCTCTGTTTTAGCGTACTACATACATTCTGTTTAGGCACTGAGTTTGTTTAATGCTGGGAGGTTATTGCCTAGATGCTACAGCAGCCCGTCGCCTGCGACGGCAGACCGTGTCGGCGCTGGCGCAGCTGGGGTGCGTTACCATTGCATCGAGCCGCAGGAACGCCGAACGTGTGAGCGCAAGTGGCGGTCAGACAACAAGATTTCATTGAGTATGCTGTTTGAATCCGACTCTTAGCCAACAAACTGGTCTTTTGATCCATCGGTCTTGATGTTCTGACTCGTTTCAGATCAACTCGAGCAGTCGGGTGTGACGCAACTTCGCCGTGGACACTGCGCATTCCAGCGAATTTCCCCTGAATCTGTTCCTTGTCCACCATTAAACAGAAAAAATGCCACTCAAAAAATTTGGGGAGAAAATTAAGAGCTCCCTTCATCACCTCTCGCCAAAGAGCAAGAAGCACGATGAGCAAGCAGACGGTGACCTCTCTCCTTGCAGCCTGCCAACCGTCGCAACATCCCAGCAACAGCAACCTGCTCAACAGCCTGCCCCTGAAGTCCAGCAAACTGGCAGTGCATGTGCAGACGGAACCAAAAAGTTATCAGACGACAAACCGGCTGTGGGAAGCGTCGAGCAGCCCAAACAGCAGGAAGTCCCCGAATCCATGCGCATTCAAACCCCCGTACCTTCACCTGCCGTAATTGAACCGGCTTCTTTGCCTCCACAGAACGCCCAGGTCAACTGCAGCCCATGTGGGTGTGAAAAGGCAACCCCCAGATGGCAAGAAAACGAGTCTATCTTCCCAACGATGCACTACCTCATCAAGACACGCAGCAGAGAGCCCATAAACCAAAGTGTTTTGCTCGTCAACCCCTCAAAAAGTGACAAGGTTAGTTGACGATTCTCCACCTATGACAACTTTAGTCAAGGTGAAATCTCACCATCATCCACCATCACCTAGCCCTAACTAGTTTGTGAGCAATCGAATGAGCAGCCTAGCCAGCGCTTCCCTTCGAAGTATAGTGAAGTACGCAGCTGTTCAAATAGCCAGCCAACTGAGAGGTGCTGAACGCCTGTGAAACTCCGTAGACCTTCAACCTCCGCCTGTACGGGGACAGCAAAGCGTCCCTCGACAAGGAAGCCGCGAGCATCCGAGGTGACTATGTGGAGCGAGTCACCGTCACAATTAACCCAGTGAGCTGCAACTTCAATTATCCTCCACTTGAATGCCAAATGTTTTCACTACAGAGGCTATCTGTACTGTAGCCAGCTGTACTAAGAGTCNTTGTCCCCCGTTCATATGCCAGGAGAAGGAAACAGAGAATGCCTACATCGACCTGGTTCAAGGCGGTAACTTGTACGACAAGATTCGAGTAGAGACTCATCTACTATAAAACTGCCTCCACTACCATCCCTGCCACCTGCACTACAAATAGCTTGTGCGCTCCTAAATACCTACGCATTTCGCCGTCCGGCGATATATCTGCTGCCCTGAGCGTACAACATTAAACACACAACTTTGAAAAATATTTGTTTTGTTCAAAAGAAAAGCATTCATTATAGATTGACTGCACAGTTCCCATTGTTGCCCGTTGGTGGACAGACCTGTTCAGTCATAGAATGGCCTTATGTAGTGTTCACCCTAGACATTACACACATTACCATGAACGCAGGCGATACATCACCGATTCGCATCCCTCCTATATCCTATGGCTCGCACAGCAGGTCTGCAACGTACTGAGTTCTTGAACTAACGAATACAAAGTTGGCAGGATTGATAATCCCCTAGGGAGTTAGAACGAAGAGCTAAGCGCGAACGCAACCCCAACAAGTTTGGCGAGGGTGGCACTCACTACCGTGCCAAGTATTTGGCCTATCTCAAATGCAAGTGTCTTCATTCTTCAGCTACACCCGGAGCCGACTCGATGCAGGCTGCCCCATCCGCACACAACACCCTCAACTCTCCTACTCCCTTCCTACGCTTGCACATCGGCTACACCTCATCAACCTGCCAGCCCAAGACCCTTAATGCGAATCGCGAACAGAGACGTAGAATAACACTCCAATATACAGTCGATAAACAGTGAACAGCCTGCTGCCGCTGCCACCGCATACGCACAACCAATCCAGAAGAACACATGGGTTNGCCCTAGCCAACTACAATCTTGCCAAATGTGATTCCCTTCAGATATCTAAAGATTAGCTCATTCTCCATTCGTTGCATGATCACGTGATCCGTCAGACACTGCACACTGCCTGCTTGCAGCCCACAAGTGTCTGTCGCTACGAACAAGCCACTACCAAAACAGATAGCAACGCAAATCCGAACTGTATGGATCACCCCCAGAACACCCCCCAGGAGCCAGCAGCTCCTCTACAGCCACCGTCATCCTGACACATATAGATAGCTCGTTAGAATCCAAAAACCGGCGAAGATGCATTCGCGTCATCCGCTATTTGACAGTTAATCCCCCGAGAGCTCGCCGCCTGCTTCGGGAAACCGCCGCAGCCGTCACCAAGTTGATGTAAGGGTGTAGTCGGTACAGTGCCGAGAAGCGTCTGCTCATAACGCGGTAGACAATGAACCGCCAGCGACTGCCGAAATCAACAAAAACGGTGCAACCCCCTCCCCGCATAAATAGGCCTCTGTGGATGGGAGGGGGGGCATGAAACAAAGGCCTCACATCTTGAATTCGCCAGGTGATAGGTATAGGGCGCAAGACTGAGCTTACAAAGCCTTGAGCAGAAGGGACAAGGGCAAGTTGCCCCGTGGATACGTCGAACAACTGCTGCTCCCGTTATGCTGCTGCTGAGCCCTGTTCTGCCTATCATGGAGTACATAATCTTGGGCGGAAAACTGCCCAAATAGCAGCCTGCCGCTGCTTCGCCTACGACTCTCGCAGACCTCTGAAACGCGTATCCTCCGCTTGCTCCCAACCCCGGACTACGGTCCCATTGCTCTTCTCGTGGGGCTCGTGTCACTATCGCCTCCAGTCAGGCGACACAACTCGGCTGCAAACACCCGGAGGTGTCGTTGGAAGGCCACTGTTGACTCCAGCTAGCCCAAGGAAAAAATACCCGACAGCGACAAGACAGCACCGCCGTCTGAGCAGAGCTGGCGCCTGCATGAAGAGTCGCTCAGCTTTGAAAACACAGGGTCCACTGGGAGCGTGTACGGGCACCGTGGTGAGATGAGGAATTCCAGAGGCTTCAGTGACGGTACAATTGAGTTCGTTAGTAGGCGTTTGAGCTGTGGATGTGACCCTAGTAGAACCCGTCAGGCCACGACACAAGGGCCCTGCCTATTTATTTCTGCAGCAGCGTCATATCCTGCAAGCCAAAGCGGCAAGGTCAGGAGAGCCATACAGGGGAAGCAGTTTCGCATCTCAGTCCCATCCAGTACAGATGGGGCGGCGGCGTGTGCGTTCGGCAGGCGAAGAAGACAAAATGATACGAGGAGAGGGGAAGGAAAAAGGAAAGAGAGCTTGAGATAATCAGAAACACCGGAAGACCTGCTGCCATCCCAGACAGCGCAAGACGAGCATTTCCTATCACCTTGCCGGCAGCAGTACGACGGGACGCGCAGGGGTTAAGGGTGGAGGAGATGGGAGAGCCATCCGAGGAGGGGAGAGAGGGGAGGCGCCCATGGGCGCGGCTTGGTCTCCCTGAGCCCAGTCATCTAACATACAGTGTGTTGAGCTTCAGGGACTAAACACCGAGCGCAAATACATCCGCCGCAGTAAATAAATCCTAGACCCTTTTGACTGACTGCACCCAATTGCATCATATCAGAGACGAAAACTTGCACGGCAACTGCTCCCCTAAGGGAGCACTCGCCCCTCAGCCCACCTACATACACCTACACAACGAGGAAGCAAATCATGGGCAGAGGCGAACAACACCGAGCAGCCCAGTCGTCTGGCAATCACAGCGCTGTGGAGTTTGTGTTCAGAGGCGTCATTACGCCGCGCCGCAACTCGACACAACAGAAGACAGGGAAAGAAAAAGTATGAGCGATCCGCGGCGAGGAGAGTGGTACAACCAACACGCTTCTCCCGTCTGCCTTGCTGGCTTCGATGCAGATATTAACCAACCGTCTTTCAGAACAGGAGAGGAAACGCAGAACCCGAAGCAAGAATAGATTCACCACTGAATCGTGACGGCAACACCCCAGCCCAAGACGCACGAAGCGGTAGAGAGATAGATCATGGGACCTCAGCAGTCAACACGTCTCTCAAGCCATTCATAGGGCTGGCTAGCTGCAGCTCTTCGTCGCTCGCTGCTGTTGTCATCTTGTCCTCCGTCTCCATCCCAAACCCGCCGCACATAGACAGACTGTCTCTGCTGTTGCAGCGAGATGTGGGCGCGAAACTATTGCTGGGAGACATAGCAGCCTCCTTCATCATGAAATCCCCCTCTTGAAGCAGCAACAGCTGCTGCTGCTGTCGCAAAAGCAGCAGCTGCTGCTGCTGCTGCTGCTCCAGCAGAAGTTGCTGCTGCTGGTGGTATTCCCGCAGCAGCAGCAGCTGCTGCGCACGTATCAACTGGCGATGATGCTGCTGCTGTAGTTCCATGAGCCGTTCTTGACTACACAGCCGACTCTGTTGCTTTGGGGTTCCCTGATGCTGCTGAATCTGAGCCTCGACCATGAGGCGTATCTGCTGCAGGGACTGGCGCTGCTGCTGCTCGTTGGTTCCTACGTACTGCAAGCCACAGCTCTGCCACTGCTGAAGGTGAGTCCTCATTATTGCCTCCTCTTGCGGAAGCAACTCTGTTCTTTGCAAGCATTCCATGCTTCTGTCGTGCTGTTGGTGCTGGGAAGGGACCGTTGCCCCCGCAGCAACAGCCACAGCAACTGCGCCTGCAGTAGAACCGCATGACGAGCCTGTTGGCAAATGTGGCGGCCCGGTTTCAGGAGTCGTCGATACTGTAGAAGCAGTTGAAGGGGCCACTAAACCCAGAGAACAGTGCTGTTGCTGTTGCTGCTGTTGCTGTTGCTGCTGCTGCTGAACTAGCGCATGCGGCTGCCCTTGTTGCGCAGCCGGAGCAGTTATGTGGAGGGATGATCGTTGATCCGTCGGACCACAGTCTGGGCTGGACGAGTCTATACCACTGGGTACCGCATCAGGCGCACCCATATGTTGCTGTGGTTGCTGCTGCTGCTGCTGCTGTTGCTGCTGCGTCTCCGCAGGAAGTGAGCTGGAGACGGGCCGCTTGGGACAGGCGAGGAGGACTGTGCTGCGGTATACCGCATATTCCTCCTTTGAGACCGTCAAGTCGAATTTCACCAGTTTAAGGAACGCCAACTCCAAACGGTTGAGCTCGGTCAAACCCACGCCCCCCACCCTCGCGTAGTATCTGTTGCTGTACCTGCAGATACGTACATACGCCAAAGCCCCGAAGCCCTCAACGCATGCTCACCACAAGACACACGCACACCGTCTACGGCTCTACCTGCTGTTGCTGCCAATACTATTAACAGTGCTGCAGCTCATGTTGCTAAGGCTGCTGCTGCCGTGGCTGCCGCACCGCACGTCTTCTACGAATTTGACTCCTATGACACTGGCAGCCAGCACAAGCCTGTGAATGTTGAGGGCGTTGATTTTGATGTGGTTTGCGCGTATGACGCGGTCGAGGTAAATCAGGGCGAAGACAAACACCTCCTCCGAACAACGGAAGTGTCGATACAACCGCGGGATATAAGCAGCAATTGAAGTGGCGGGCGGACAGATGGACTGAAACGCACAAGTCACCACAGATGAGCAAAGACAGGCACAGTGCCACAGGAACTCATGTTACGCATTCACACACGCATCCATGTGCACACACCCACATGAAAGCATGCCAGTATCTGCACGCCTGCACCACATCAGCTCACGTCAAAACGAGTAGCCACACTCGGCCTTCGACACGATTCCTCTCCGCAAGTTGCGAGCTGCTCCATCAGCAAGGACATCTTCTCAACAAAGAGCGGCCCAGCAGGCAGCACGCCTTCCTCCCCACCACAGGTAGAATAGCCCTTTTGCTGCTGTTGCTGCTGGGACTGCTGCAGATACTCCTGCTGCTGCTTACACATGCCCTGTCTCTGCTCCTGCTGAATCTCTTGTTCTCGCACTAGAGCCTGCTGTCGAAAAACTTGTTGGTGCTGCTGCTGCAGCAGCAGCTGATGCTGCTGTTGCAGCACCTGCTGCTGTAGGAGTTCTTGTTGCATCAGCAGCTGCTCCTCCGTGCAGCTGCATTTGATCGCTCCGTCGTGGGGCGCTATAGGCACAACCGAAGCCTCCATCCTCGCCGCAAAGGTGCACAAGATGTCGTCGTCAGTTCAGACGGAGACGATCAGCAGGACTGCGGGATGCCTCGATAGCCGCATGGGAGCAGCTGCTGCACCCAAACCGAGACAGCGCGCAACCTGTGTGATCTTGGTAGCGATGTCCCACCGAACAACTGGACCTATCAACACCGACCGGTAAACACGGCCTCAAGATACAGCAGTTCCTAGGGCAGGGAGGGGAGAGTGCATGGTCACCGCGGTCCGTTGGAATCGCGAAGGCGCAGATATCGTTTGCCCACGCATTAGCTGTTCTCTTATGACCTAACAGACTCTAAACACTGTCCATCCATGCGCTGGCGATGTTCATGCAGGCCTAGCCACCTATCGGCGTACCGCCGTCCCTCTAAATGCCATGCAGCTGCACTTCTGCCGCTGTGGAGATATTTAGCCTTACACAAAGGTAATAACAACGCATTTCAATGCCACAAAGCATCCCACAAATGCTGCACAATAGGGGCAGGAAGCCAGATGCGCTCCTGGGCAACTGCTAGAGAGGTTGCTGCTCTGTTGCTCCCACAGATGGGCAGAGGGGATTAGGACCTAAAAAAGACCCGCCTATGCCTAAAGCATGGGCACAACCGAGACAGAAGCACAAAAGCAAGAACCCATTCATAAGAAGAGAGCTAAACAAGTGTCACCCGCAGACATGTGAAGGGGCAGAGGGGGAGGCGACAAAGGGCCCGCGCCAGATGCTAGAATATGAGTGGAATGGAGCCATCCAGCTTAACAAGCCCACAGGTTCCAATAGGCAGCCATTAATAGGACAAATTCAGTTAGATTAAGGCGCTATATGCCCGTGGTGGTAGCTGCTGCAGAAGGCAGCACGCCAAAGCAGCACTGTGCGCCATCGAGTGTGCGGAGGCGCTGTTCTGGGGGCAAGAACGAGGGGAGGGGAGTGGGGGATTGCACCGAAAGCAAACAAACACTAGCTCTGAAATATATCGTTCTAGTTTTATATTTGGGCCCGCACCATGGTGAATATACTCACCCTCACACCGGAAATGGCTCCCCAATCGTGGGTATCCTAAATCCTGCGTTCGACGGCAAGAGACGCGGTGCTGGTGGTGAAAAGTGTATTGCTATGTAAATGCTTTGTTACGGGGCTGGCAAGCCTTGCTAATTTTCCTATCTCTGTGCTCTCATGTGAAGGTATATTTGGCAGTGATCAAAAACCAACAATATCATCATTTCGTTTCAGCTTTGCCGCGTTGGTTGCAGTACCAGTTGAGTGCAGAGCGGAGCACGCTCTGTCTGAAGGTGTTGCATCTGCTTCTACTCGAGTAGTTGCTGGCGACTAGGGGCCAAGTAGGCGTTTAACAGTTCTCTGCAGTGTTATGGCATGCATTATCACGTCCTTGGTCGTAACGAAAGGTCGACGTCGTACTGCCCTGGGGTTCAACGGGGCAGGGTGAGAGACCCCGAAGCTCTTGGGGAGTGACGATGCGCCCTATAGTATAGATATAACAATAAGAATTTAGCCGCTAGAGAAGAGTAGGAACAGCTACCGCTATAAAATGAACGTGAATGGAGTCAATGTGCACCCGCGGCGCATTCTAGCCTAGAGCGGTATAAGGGTTTGTAACATGAGTTAGCGCAGAGTTAGCTCAGGAGCCTATCGACGGCCTTGGCATGCTGCGCGTAAGCNGCTGCAACCCCATTTCGGGCTGCCTCCTCCCCGCGCCACCCTGGCCCTGGGCTCAACGCCCAGGATGCCTTGGTACCGCGGAAGGGGGTCAGCTGCTTTTGGAAAGCTCTTACTTTAAGTCTTTGCCTTCATTGCGGCTCGTCTCTGGTCAGGTAAAGGCCAGAGAACTAGCGTTACAGGGTTGCTGTGTGGCCTGAGTGAAGGACAGGAACGAGCTGCAGTGTAGGTGAAGACCTACGGTGAGTGTTTCACCGAAGCAGCTGACCTCCTTCCCTTGTCATCAGGCCTCCTGATAGTCGAGCTCAGGCTTCGGTGTTGCGGGGAGGAGGCAGCCTGAAAAGTGGTTGCAGCGTATGTAGCATGCTCTGCCTACAGTCAGCACAGGAGCCTTCACTTGACCTTGGTAGGTTGAGTGTAAGTAAATGAAAACGTTGTGTAGGTGTACTCAGAGGTAAAAAATGCGGCAAAGGAAGCTTCGTTGAAGCTTCTGTTTTTGCACCTGAGAGGCTTTCTTGTATTACCACAGCAGCGAGGTGCGCTGCAACCCTGTTTCAGGCTGCCTCATTCAGGCTGCCTGCACCCAGATCTGAGTTCAACGGCTAGAATGCCTGAAGGCAGTGGGAGGGGGTCACCTGCTGCTGGGAAACCAAGCTTTGTTACAAGGTACAGGCGACACCCGCATCTTGAAGAGGCAATTGAGCGGCAAGCAGATTAAATTCTAGGAAAAGGCAAGCTTCAGGCGTCAACTAGCGCCTTTGTGCACAATCTCGTGTTGGCGAAGAAAAGGGACGACAGGCATCGCAAGCGCGTCAACTTCAGTATCTGACTTCGGCGAGGCATTTTGCAGATCCCAATCCACCCGGGAGACAGGCGCAAGAGGGCGTTCCACAGCTGCACACGCAAGCTGGAGTATATATGTATGCCCTTTGGCCTCGTGAATGCACCTGATGAACTGCAGTAGCAGGTGAATCACGATTTCTTGGGGCCAGTCACTGAGGCGTGGATGGGAATATACATGGTGGAGGGATCGATACCCTCGTTGTCCACCAAAATTGTGAGAATCTCCCCTTCAGAAACGCCAGTCTAAGAGGAGTTCGGGGCCTTAGGGATCATGTGGCCCTCGGAACCTGATCCCACTCACGTCAGTAGATGCACTAGT
>NW_024016481.1:0-1738 GCF_000499745.2 Eimeria mitis | reverse complement strand
GGTAGGTTCGCTTGCAGGTGTTGGCTTCAGCTGCGTTCCCCGATATGGGCATGTGCAGTATTCTGTGGAGAGTTAGGGGATCTGCATGTGTGATTTTGTTGGGCCTAGGAGTTTGCGTGTGTGCGTCTTTTTCTGCGTTGCGGCCAAGCCTTCTGTGTTGCTGCCATTGTTCACTGTTTTGGCCAGGACGTATGCACTTGAACATCAACCACAATTGCAGCGACGCGAACAGCAAAAGACTAGGTCACTTTGTTGCATGTATGCAACGCACCAAGCAGTTTCAGTGTGTCGGGAAGGTTATGGATGCTGTAACACAACAGCTTGTATGAGACGAGGCAGCGTTGCAGAGTTGCATGCGCGGAGATACGTGGTGCGTATGCATGATGTTGGAGTGTGAGTAGTCATGGGAACTCGTTTAGGCTTTACCGTGCTGTTCCTTAGCATCTAATATGTATTGATGCTTTGGCTCTGCGATAGGGGCCTCCGAAACAGAGCCGGTGTGAGGGAGGTAGCGCAACACGGTATGCGCAGCGCATTATGTATTGGGAGGCAGCAGCGACTAGGCAGTGATGTGTGGTCCAACTGCCTAGCGCTGTTGACTGCCAGTCGGCTCAAGTATGAAGGAACACATTTTGCCAAGAACAGATGTAGGGCAGAGCGAGAAGGGGAGGGCCCGCTAGCGGAATTGCTCATGGCTGTTGGACGAAAGCGCGCCACGTCGGTTGCTCATTGTGTGCCAAACACACTGAGCAACCGAAGTGGCACGTAATCCACATGCAGGCGGATGCTCCTGTTTACGTTCCTGATAAGCTTTTGTGAGTTTGCGGTAGGTGCAGCTTCTGAGCGCTTTGCTCACTTTCTGTCATCCGAGTTCAACAGTGCGTTGAAAAGGGTCCTTGGCACTGCAACGTGGTAAGCATAGGAGAGCAGGGCGCCGACCGTCGACATGCACTATCGTGATGCGTCAAGCACGTCTTGAACACTTTCGATTCTCGTCAGCCCCCTAACACGAGGCGATTGAACAGGGGCGCCCAATGCAGCCAGCTGGATCGAGTATGTCTTATGCTTACTTTTGGTTCCGTTGCCTTGGTTGACTTGAGCTGCTTCTGCTGAGCGGCGTGTTCGCAATATTATGGAAAGAGGAACGGATCTTGCATGCGTAAGGGCCGTTGAGTTATGCAGTTCAGGTGGGTGCACCCACTATCGCAGTTTGGCGGACCCTTCCCAAGTGCACACTGCCGATGCGCTCAGCAAGTACGCTCTTGGGAACAGCTGCAGGTGTTCACCCCGGGTATGGGGCTGTTAATGTTCCAAATGTTTGGCTGCAAGCCTGGGCGCGTGCGTGCATGCATGCAGATTCGTGGATTTGCGGTGTGATGAGTGGTAGCTTGTTTTGTCTTTACCGTGCTCGTGTTTAGGGTTTACAGGATCCGAACGTTTTGGCTTCGGGATGTGTGGTTTTGATACAGAGCTGGACGCTACAACCGAGCTCAGCGAACTAGTGGGAGTGTACGCGCAGCGCACCCGGTGTTAGGAGGCAGCAGCGACTAGGCAAGGAGTTGTGTCGAGCGGTTAGCAACATTGGGTATCCGGCCGGTTAGTTTTGGTGGAGGTTAGCCTGAGGAGGATAGGAGCGGGGCCTGCAGAAAGTACCGAGGAGTGGGCAGCGCACTCTGTAGCTATTGCGCAACACGCAAACTGCACCAGCACGCCAGGAGGCTAATTCGGGTTCGCAGAA
>NW_024016479.1:0-1740 GCF_000499745.2 Eimeria mitis | reverse complement strand
AGAAGATTCAGGCACCAGTAGTCCCGGACAAGTGTCCAAGGTAATCATGCATTCCCTCGAAGGAAATTTACCGCAGTATGCAATATAGGGGCCTTTCCATAGGCGGCTTATCTGGAAAGCGCCAAAGAGTCAAACAGTCTTACTAGAAGATGTGAATGTGCCCATTGGATTATCTGTATGGCAACCGGGCTGCACAGACCCCCGAGGTTCTCTAGAAATGCATAAGTTTGCAGTGAACAATGCTGCGTCCCCAACAGTCGGGCTCAGCACAGGCTGTGGGCTTTAGAATTTTCAGATTGTCGTAGTCGCACTACGTAATTATTGTTTTTCGACACCCTATATAGCAGGGCACGAAGCATACATCCTGCAGTAACAAATCACTTGGAAATTATGTTCGGAGCCATCGCTGGGTCCCAATGGGCTGCTCGGCATAAAAATAGAAGGGAGTTAAGCGAAGCCCCAACGGAAACCAGGAAAGCTCCACTATCCACAACTGTCGCGTGATAAACTAGCAAAGCTCTAACACAACGTACGGTCTGAGTCGCACGAAAAACGTCTCGTGTCGGGTGTCACTGGCACACTACAATTGCCACGCCTTGCCCTTGCTCAACTGCTGGCCTATGAAACCTGTATAGAAACTCAGGAGTTTCATTTGAAGATTCAATGTTGAAGTGGCACGCAGTCCGTTAAACGTCTCGTCGGAAGATATTCTTCTGCATTGGTGGGTCGCTTCCGCAGGTTCACTGCACGTTTTGCCGAGGTTCGCAACGAGCTATAGATTATGCATACAAGGCGATATCGCGATATCGCTTACTGCAAGTGAGGGCCGCGTTTTCCCTTCAAAGCGTCATCTCGTCGTGCAGCTTGTTCAAAGCCGTCAGCGCAGAATATACCATAGCCCGAACTAGCAACGGCGTATTCGGCTATCATTAGAACGTTGTTGCACGCAGAATGTCCCAGCGAGCAACGCTTCGGCATTGGGAACCCGTCTCCCCTCTCCATAGCATTCGCCCGCCCTAGTATAAAGCGCGCCACTTCCTGTTTGGGCAAGCCATATGGATCCTGTCTGAACTAGCATGCATATGTAAGGTGTGGATAGCCAGGCACAGGCCTACACAATTAAAGGTGCGGCAGGGCCGCTTCCTACCACCCGATCGTGTCATATGCTCATCAAGACTACAACAGCGACCCAGGTGTCGCCAAAACTGGCAACGAGCAAGAACGAGTTGATGTCTATACACAAGGAACTGCTGGTAGCTCCCATATAAAGAAGAGTACAGTTCGTTATGGCAGCTACCGCCGGGACGTCTTGGCGTCTTTTTGTCCGCACAAGCAAGAACCGTCTACAGGACAGAACGTACAACTCCTTCAAAATGCTTTGAGCCAGAGCTATGCCTAGGTGTGGTAGACGCAGGTGGAAAAAGCGGCGCGCTGGCTGTGCATGTGCCGCATTCATGAGATTGGCCTAACACTGTGTAGGGGCAGCTTATGTTTATGTTTATGGCGTGCACTGAACTCGACACGGAAGTCAATTTAAATGCACATGGCTACTTAGCGCATGTTTCCATCTCTCCAAATCTGCTTCCTCCCATTTTATGTCTACCCTTTGCAGGTTGTTGCATTCATTCCGAATAAGGCTCCAAAAGTTTTCAAGTAAAAAAGGAAGTTTTTCCACCTCTGTCTATGTCGAGGAGAACCAGCTAGCCCCGAATTCGATAAGCATTTCTTCACTTAATGTTT
>NW_024016478.1:0-1741 GCF_000499745.2 Eimeria mitis | reverse complement strand
GTTTCGCGCGATTCATTGAGCTCATTGAAGTTTGGAGTTGGTGCAGTTTTCGAATAAGTTGATGACTGTGTTTCGTCCGAGTTCGTTTCCACGAGGCAAAGTGGCCGCACGGCAAAGCATCCGTATTTCTCCAACATACTAGGCAAGGGCGAACTGGACGCGGACCGTCGTTCTGCAGGCAGGCGATGTCTCGAGCATGTCTTGAACATCTCCGACTCTCGTTTGTTCTCCAAAAACAGGGCAATTGACGGGGGATCCGGACGCAGCGTACTGCATGCATCGCTTCTCAACTGGGATTCGCCTGGTTGGTGATTCACTTGCATTCGGTTCATTCAACGGCGTTTGATGATAAGCAAATGTGCAATATTCATGAGAGCTCAGGGATCTACATGTGACAACAGCATGCGGCTGCGCACGCTGTGCGCGCGCATCTAACTCCGCGGTGTGGCGAAGCATCCTCGAGTGTTGCAATGAAATGGGAGGTTGCTCAGCCAGTATGTCCATCGAGGGAAACGCATCTGCACGAGTCAGTTACTGGCACGGTTCCGGTTCATGCTGCTTGATGGCAGACATGGATGCGTTTGTTCATGCATGCCATGGAGTTTCAGGGAGTTGAAGTGTGAGAAGCAGGAGCTTTTTTTTGTTTTGACACTGCTCTTCTTTGGTATTTATTGGGACAGGATGTTCCGTCGCTACGATGTGTGTGTGCGAGGCAGGGTCTGAGACTACAGGCGATCTCAGTGAGGTGGTGAAGCAGTCTATGCGTGCAGCGCAATACGTGGAGGAATGCAGCACCTGCTAGGCGCTTATTCGTATCAAACACGTAGTTGCGTTGATTGCCATTTAGGACGTGTACGATGAAAGTTAGTCTGCTAGTAGTGGGAATAGCGGAATGCAGGCTGCGGCCGACACACTCGTGTTAATACTCATGGCACCCTCACGAAGGCCCGTCGAACACTTGGCTCCCTGTCTGCGTATCGGGTAGCGCAACTAAACGCGGAGAGCCTCACACAGGTGGGTGTATCTGGTTTGTTTGGGTGCGGTGAGCTGTTTTGGGTTTGGCGTAGGCCGAGTTCGTGAATCTATAGCTAATGTTCTTCCGTCGGGGTTCGGCATTGCACGGCAAGGGGCGCACAGCACTCTAATCTAGTAGAAAGAGGCAAACAGGAATCAGGCCTCGATCTGCATGCACATGATGGTTCAAGCACATCAGGAGCACTTTGGATGTTCACCGTCCTTCGGCTGCATTGCCTTGCAGTTCGGATGAAGTTTGGGCTCGGTCAGTTTGCCTTTGTTGGCTGCAGCTGCGTTTGCCGATAGGCGCATCTGCAGTACGCTGCGTAGAGGCGAGGGGTCTGCATGTGTGAGCACGATGGGAGCTGCAGTTCGCGTGCGTATGTCTTCGTCTGCGGTGAGGCTAAGCCTTCTCTGGTGTCGCGACCGCGCACTGTGTTGGCCAGAGCGTACGCACTTGAAAATCAGCCACAGTTGCAGCGATGTGAACCGTGCATCAGCTAAATCGGTTTGTTGCACGCGTGAAACTCGCCAAGCAAATTCATTGTTCTGGAATGGTCATGGATACTGTGACGTTTCAGATGGTATGAGAGCAAGCATGGATGTACAGGTGCATACGTGAGGATACATGATGTTGCAACATGAGAAGCGGTGGGATCCCTTTTGAGTTTTAACGTGCTGTGCTTTAGCATGTATTGTTTCTTCGTGTTTTTAGATGCTATATGCA
>NW_024016477.1:0-1741 GCF_000499745.2 Eimeria mitis | reverse complement strand
ACCGTGAAGAGCGACGTAATCGTGCTTTATGCGCGGCTCACGTAGCATGTCGTGAAGAGTCGCAGACAACTCAGACGTCTCCGGCCGCTACTGACTACCAACGAAATTGCAGAAGGTGAAGAAACTGGAAATTGGCACGCCACAAGCGCTATAGGCTGCCTAAGAATCACCAGTTTCTTCCAGATACGCGTGTTCCGCATCACGGGCTAACCCTTCAGGCTCCCATACGGGAGGCCAACGACGGCAAGTGAAAACCGCTAGATTAGTATCTGAGCACCAATAAGAGCTTGCAGGGACATTCAGGCCCCTGTTACCTTCCAGCTGGCGCTCGTAGTGGTGAGACATAGTTGCAAGACCCGCCAAGAAGGCATGGCATAAATATAAAGAAAAATATTTGCTAATTATTCAATTAGGCGCGGCAGGCAAGTCCCTCATTCCACTAATAGCTGAATTACGAGCGTGTTCTCTTCACCTTTTCTGAGAGGAAATGCACCCTGAGGCAATAACAAGCAGAAAACACAGCTGGCGTACGGCCAATCTGATGGATCCACGTCAACGTGCCAACAACGTTGCGCGTGAAGTGAGCAGTTGCGCACAATCTGCTTCTGCAAGACACGTCCATTCAAGCAGTAGGACGCAACGCACCACCTACGTTAAGACGTACCCACGCATGCGGACGGAAAATCAGTGGAAGAATTGGTGCAAAGCCTTCGAAGCCATACTCAAAATATGACAACAGCACACTCCACAACTGCCGCATTTGACACCAGCCTTCTAAACACCAGCACACGGTAGTCCAGCACGATTTGAACATACATTAAAACATTAGTCGGTTTCTACCTTTTCCAATTCAGATGGTACGAGTCTTTGATGCCCAGTCCCAAAAAACCAACACATAACAGTACAAGCTATCAGCCCTACCACTGGACTTGCAGAACGGCTGCAATGAAATGCACGTACCTTCACACAATGTGCATCTCTGATGTAGCCATCTTGAGGTAAAAACATAGCCGCATTTCACCAAAACGCTTAGAGCATCGTACATTCGCTCAGGCTAACCATCGCCCTAGTCCCTACACTATCCTACTCGCCACCCCTCCGCCTTCACTTTATTCGATGTGCGTTTTTCCCGGGTAAACATACCTCATGTAAAAAGAACTGGCACCGTTCAACTAACCAAACAAGCATCACAACGGTAAGCCATAATTTTGCCACCTCCCGATTTAGCCGTGATGCTCCTCATGCCGAGCACAGCTTTTGCTGAGCATACATGGTATGCATCCCATGACCACGAAACTCCCTTGTAAAGTTACCAGGCAGTGCCTAGGACTCTGCCCTTGTAAGAAAAGAAACGTTCCACACAGAAAAAAGCTACATCAAAGGTTGAACGAAAAAATCATCTTGACGAGGCACTTCAAATTCGCGTTGCCAGCACCACCACCAGCAATGGTTCAACGCATGCAGGCGCTCTTCCAAGAAATATATGCATGGCTGTGCAAGCAGATATGCACGGGTTCTTTCATAGCATTCACGCTGCTGCGCACGTCCTGCAGAATGAAACAAACAACATTCTGCCCGCCTTGGTGCGTTGCAGCACCCACTAAGAACATGTTCCATTGTCTTACATTCGTCTGCTCAAGCAGACCCCGACAAACTAGCCAAAGGCATCCGCCGTCTGCAAAATTGTTACTCACGAACCCAACATGTGGCGCTTTGCAGTTTACACAGAGGGGCTGAATAA
>NW_024016476.1:0-1741 GCF_000499745.2 Eimeria mitis | reverse complement strand
GCAGCGAACGCGTAACCAATGCTCCCATCAAACATCAAACGCGGCACCCTTCTGCAACGCGCAAATAGAAGACTTCCAGTTGAAGCGGACGCTCACGCGCTTAGGAAACGTAATTCTCAGCAAAATACGCACAGCCTCCAAGTACAGTCCAGCGAGTGACCACGTCCGCATCACTGTTGTAGGGAAGCACCCAACTGTTGCCAGTTGCTGCCATGCGTCAATCGCCACCGCCGAAGCGTAGAGGATACGAAAGCAGTGTTCGTCAGGCCGCCTTCCCTTGCACTGTTCCCGGGCTGTAAAGCGGCGGAGTGCCTCCGTTTTGGTGGTTTCAACCGCTTCCAAGTCCTCAAAGCAGAGAGATCAGTGTTTCAGAAACACACGTCCGCCCCTCAAAACTATGGCCGCTTAAGAACAACGTTCGGGTGTGCCTACGTGATAGAAACCCGGTCCACCGCACTGCATACCGCATAGCATACAGCTGTCAGCACTAAGCAGCAGTTCTACACGGAACACACTCCAAGCACTGGACGATGTTTTAAAAGGATGTCGATCACTGCACTTCCTCGTCTGGTAACGAAAACGCCGCAGAGCGCATTGCATCATCGGTCGGCGTTTACAAGTACCCAAACACACTGTTGTGAACTTCAAACGCAGGCGGCGGTGCTGGACACTTCCACGTGGCTGGCAGAGCGCCCGACGTACAACCTGCATATTGAGTGTTTCAGTCCGACCAAGCAGGTCTTGTCGTTGTTCTTGCCTATGCCAAAGTAAGTAATATGAAGTTTCCTGTAGCGCCGATTTGCTTCACGACCTCTAAGGCCGCTGGCACATGCGCTGGAGCCGATTGCAGACACCTCCACTAGTCTGGAAACACGAAAAAGCTCATGATTATATCACCGCCGGAGACACCTCGAGTTCACTAGCATACATGGGCCTGCCATGACCGATAATACGCCTGAATGCATCGTACATCGCAGACAAATGCTGGCCTAAGCTGCGCACGGAAAACGCCGTCGCATACTCAGGACAGTGAGGCCTCGCATGACGCGCCCGGCGCCAGTGTTCGGACTCCAGAAGGCAACATCATCTCCCAAAATATCAACATTGCAGTTACACGTTCCGGGAAGCATGAATTCAGTTCGCACTGGGCCACTGATGCACCTCTCACCAATCATATCAAAGCAACGCATGATGTGGACAACTTTGGGCGCGGACTATAACGCACTCCCTGTTCGCTCAGCGAGTAGCTAATATACCTAGGCCAGCCGTGAGCAATAACACATTTGAATGCATTTTACTTTATAGAGACACACACGCTTCTGAGCGCCGCCTAGGCGGCGCTCAGAAAAAACCATGGCATGCCCAGGATATTTAGGGCCTGGCATGACGCGCCTCCTGCCAGCTTTCGGCTTCCATAAGGCAACGCCTTCTCACAAAAAAAAAAGCACTTATACCTTGTGTGGAGCATGCAGTCAGTATGCATTGGGAGTCTGACACATCTGCCAGCAATAATGCCAGAGCAACGTCTGATGTGAACAACGTCGGGCGCGGCGTACGAAGCACTCCCTGTTTGCTCATTGAATAGCTGTAGTGGCTAGCATGTTTCACCCGCTCTACGGAGAAAGCCGTTATGCCCAACCGATGAGCAAAAATCAGACCGAAATGCACTTTATCACTTTCTCAAGTGCAGCCAGGGATCTTGACAATATTTGGCCAGTCACAGGTCTCTGCCAAGGCTTTT
>NW_024016475.1:0-1741 GCF_000499745.2 Eimeria mitis | reverse complement strand
GCACAGTGCTTTGCAGAACTACACCATCAGTGCTTCCTTTGCGTGCGTGGTGCCTTGGCGGTCTCTGCGCCGTGCCTGTCGGCGGCTCCGTTGATTCATTTCGGTTGCGAGTGCGAATATGTGAAGTTAGCGGTATTGTTTTCGTGGACCAGGAAGTGCGCAACGGTCTTACCTTTCGGACCAACCACCTTCGGACGACTGACGGTTGTGCTGAACAACCAGCTCGATTTTCGCTGAAAGGGTGCCGGTTAGGCATGCTGGAAAAGGCATGCAGCTTTATATTGGCCCTTAAGTTTGTTGGAGCGGAAATGGATGATGGAGCGCTTGGCGAGAGCAACGGCCGATTCACTGGAATACCTAGACATGTTTGGCGATCATTGTCTACTACGTTTTATGTGTCTGGTGGTAGCAAGCAAGCTAGTTGGCGCGTCCTGTCTCGCACTTTCAGCAGAAGGCGATGGTGGTGCTTTTCCGTGAGTATATCTGCATCTGGCAATTTTTTGAAAGAACTGCAGTGATGCCTCTTTTCTTTGCATGCCGTGTACCGTGATGTTCACGGCATACACAGCTTCGGAAGTCAGGAAGGCCAGCACGCGGGTTGGTTTGATTGTTGGGCAATGGGGCTGGGACGCCTACGAACTGTGCGCCCTTCNAAGGCCAGCACGCGGGTTGGTTTGATTGTTGGGCAATGGGGCTGGGACGCCTACGAACTGTGCGCCCTTCCGACGACGCGCAGCGAAGCTGACGCTCCGGCTTTGCAGGTGCAATCTCTCGGTTCCGTGGTAGCATGCATTGTTAGCTATGCATCGGAAGAACCTGTGGGTCTTTTCGGCCCAGTATATTTTTGGATGTATGCAGGAGCAAATGTCAGCGGAGGTGCTTGTGTTTGGAACTCGAGGTGGGACGAAGCGGTCTTGCGCGGGTAGCATATGGTGCCTCGATTGTTACAGAAGGTAGGTTAAGGCTGCATCCGTGTGTTGTTGTGTAGCGATATCCTTCGGGCCTGTTAAGAGGCCACTTGGCGGGGGTTTTCGATCAATTCGTACTATGGGCTGAACAGTTGACGAGGTAGGTTTGCGTTCTGACTGACGGTTCGTCGTGACGATGGTGGCGATCGTGCGTGTTCAGTCCTTTGCAGTTCAGGTGCGTGGCCTTAAGACATGTACGTGCTTGCTTTTGCCTTGCGCGTATGCATAGGTCGGTTGTGTCCGAGTCTGTGTGGCTTTGTATTCTCATGTTTTCCTGATTTGTGCGTGATTCATATTTGACGTGTGGTGTTGCCTTGCGTGTGTATCTTAGCATCTTGGACTCTTTTGAGCACTGGTACTATCTGCTCCATATTATCACTGTCGCCTCACTTCAGGAGGGATTACTGGAGTGGGGGGATTGCGCTGCGCAGATTGTGCACATTGGCAGGAAGATTTATTAATCACTTCAAAGACTGAGGGTGTGCCATTCAAAGATAGTGTTAATTGAATTTTGCAGTACGGCCCCGCCTTAAAGTGTTTGCGCATGCGTGCAATACCTGCAGAACCGCGACCCCGCGTAGGCGTATCGCCTGGTGGAGACAATACCGTGTGCTAAATTCTTTGGTCTTTCTTCAAACGGCAGACGGAACTGGACGAAAAGTGCTTGCAGACTTCGTGCGAATATGACTGATGCTTGCTGCTAAAGAGCCTAAGCCTTCATGGCCGCATTACGCCTGACACGGGCAAGAGGTTCGTTGCGCAGCTATCGGAGT
>NW_024016474.1:0-1742 GCF_000499745.2 Eimeria mitis | reverse complement strand
TATATATATATATATATATATATAGTTATTGTTTGTCTATATAAATGTCTATCATCATTATTATATATAAATATATATATAATTATTGTTTGTTTATATAAATGTATATTACTATTATTATATATAAATAAATATATTAATTGTTAGTTTATATATTATTATATAAGAATATCTATATTTATTATATGTATACAAAACTGTACATAGAAAAAAAAAAAAAAAAAAAATAAAAAATAAAAATAAATAGTTTATAAATAAGAAAATAAAAGCTAGTTGTTATCGTTTTCTGTTTGTCTCCTAGAGGTAAGAGGGCTGGGTATAGGAGTTATAAGAGAGAGACGATCCCGATCCCCAGTGGTGTTATGTGGGGTTTGTGGGGTGTGTGGGGTGTGTGGGGTGTGGGGTTTATTAGAAGTTAAGTTTTTTTGATTGTGGTGTATTTGTGTTTGTTTTTTTTTTGCATGTTTAGCCATAGGTATAAGTAAAATATAAATAGAGAGAAGAATACAAGCATGAAATAATAATATAGGTTTAGGGTCTCCATGTATACTATTTTCTATTATATATTCATATATCTCCTCAATCAATACAGAAGTAAACCCCCCTAATAAACACACAAACCCTGATAGTCTACCGAAATTAATAGATGTAAATAAAGCTCTTGTATATAAAAATACTTGCGGTGTATAGACAACTAAATAAGCACAAAATAAACACACCGATACTATACAACACCACTCACCACCAATCCACGCAAATAATAAACTTAATATACCCACCATATTCATCACCATCATCACATATACCACTGGGAAAAAATCCGCCCTGAAACACACACACACAAACCACAAACCCTAAACCCTAAACCCTAAACCCTAAACCCTCTAAAACCCGAGAAACAATATAAACCCTAGACACTCTATACACTCTGTAAATTATATTTATTTTTCAGGTAAAATAAAAATTATTTATTTGGGTTCGTGCTAAGGTATCTAGGTAGGGTTTAGGGTTTAGGGTTTAGGGTTTAGGGAATCAACGAGTGTAAGGGTTTAGTTCTTATTAGGGTTTAGGGTTTATGAGGGTTTAGCCTCAGGTTAGCTAGGAGGGTTTCAAGTTGCTAGGGTTTAGGGTTTAAGATGAGTTAGGGTTTTGTTAGTAGGGTTTCTGCTCTATCAGGGTTTAGGGTTTAGGGTTTGCGCTTTATTAAGGTTTAAGG
This sequence comes from Eimeria mitis, assembly GCF_000499745.2. Lineage (NCBI taxonomy): Eukaryota > Apicomplexa > Conoidasida > Eucoccidiorida > Eimeriidae > Eimeria > Eimeria mitis. The sequence goes on along the minus strand of NW_024016474.1, from coordinate 526 downwards.
TTTAGGGTTTATAATAAGGGTTTAGGGTTTGTAGTTTATAATAAGAATTTATTGTTTATAGTCTATAATAAGGGTTTAGGGTTTAGGGTTTATAATAAGGGTTTAGAATTTATATTGTATTAAGGTATTATTTATATATATGCATATATATATACAATTAGTGTTTAGTGTTTATAGTTTATAGTTTATAGTTTATTATTTATTGTTTATTGTTTAGTATCTAGGGTTTAGGGTTTAGGGTTTAGTGTTCATTGTTTAGTGTTTATAGTTTATAGTTTAGTATCTAGGGTTTAGGGTTTAGGGTTTATTGTTTATTGTTTATTGTTTAGTGTTTATAGTTTATAGTTTAGTATCTAGGGTTTAGGGTTTATTGTTTATTGTTTATTGTTTAGTGTTTATAGTTTAGTATCTAGGGTTTATAGTTTAGTATCTAGTGTTTAGGGTTTAGGGTTTAGGGTTTATAGTTTATAGTTTAGTATCTAGGGTTTATAGTTTAGTATCTAGTGTTTAGGGTTTAGGGTTTAGG
>NW_024016473.1:0-1743 GCF_000499745.2 Eimeria mitis | reverse complement strand
CTGGGGCCACAGATGGCACTGCTCTGCTGCTGCATGCACACAGATGCTCCAGCAGCCGCAGCCGCAAACCTATAACCTGCTGCAGCAGCACCTCGAGAGGGGTATCCGTCGGTACCTCCTGCAGGGCCCCTTTGATCTGCATGCAAACACAAAGCAGCAAAAAAGCCCCAAACTTCAGCAACCACACACATGCATGCATGCATGCAATACATATATGCATGCACACACACGTATACATCTGCACACATACAGAGAGGCCACCCACAAGCACACAGGAGCAAGAGGGGGACCCACAAGTGCAAGGACTTCTTCTTTGAGTGCTGCTGCTCTCTCGAGCTCTTCTAGAGCATTTGTTTTGCCGCCAAGAGGAGAAGCAGCATTCGTATTACTACTGTTTAGGGTGAGGAGGAGAGCGTCTCTGTCTCTGTCTGCTTGCCATATGAGTGCTGCAACGCGGAGATGTTTATCCGGCTGAGGCACAGTGCGCCCCTCCTCAGGCCCATCGATGAGGTCCACCAGCTGCCGCAGCCAGATGTCGAGCTTCAGGGGCCACCGGCTCGACACTGTCTGCAGCACGAACGCCTCGCGGTTCACTAGGGACCGCACCACCAGCAGGCCCCACCCACCGCCAGAGCCAGATGGGGCCCCGTCCTGCAGCTGCTGCCGCATCTCTTGGCTTACCCCACACCCACCTGAAGCCTCCTCCAGCAGATGCACGTCAGGGGTCCACACCAGGCCCCCGGGGCCCCCCACTGACACCTGGTACCCTAGGTCCCGAGCCACACGCTGCCGCCAGAGCCGTCGCTGCATGCTGTCTACCCAGCCCCGCCGGGTGCCGCCTTCGATGCTGCATGCGATAGACTCCAGAGGCAGCAGCAAAGTACAGAGATCTTCTGGGCTTTCTGCTGCCTCAGCAGCAGCAGCAAGGCGCTGCAGGCCGCTGCTCTGGCTGGCAGCTGCAAGAGGTGCAGCAGCAGCAGCAGCAGCAGCAGCAGCAGAAGGCACTGGAGCCGGCTCCTCCCGCCCACTCCGGTGCCTGAAGACTTCCGACCTGCGGGGCCCCACAGGGGTAGCTCGGGGGGGCCCCTGCTGTGGCGGTGCTGCAGGCTGGGGCTGCGGTGGCTGTTGCATGCGTTCTGCAGCAACCTGTTCCTCCAGCAGCAGCAGCCTTCTGATGATAGCAACGAAGACTGCCTGTACATCCTCGAAGCCTTCAGACAGAGCCAGGGTGCTGAGCAGAGAAGGAGAAAGAGCAGCAAGAGGGGTGCGCAGCGAGGGAGATGAGTGACCCTCTGAGCGGGGAGACGCAGACACCCCACCACTCAGCTCCAGGCCCCACACCAGCAGCTGCTGCAGCAGAGTCCGCGGGTCAGCGCCAGACAGAGGCAAACGCCCATCAGCAGGCCGCAGCAGAGACCGAAACTCCCTTACATTGCTGCTGCTGCTGCTGCTGCTGCTGCTGCTGCTGCTGCTGCTGCTGCTGCTGTTTGAGGGGGATGGTAAGCAGGCTCCATAGCAGTCTGCTGCTGCCCCCGATGAGGGCCCCAACCCGCGCTGTGTAGAGCTAGCTGCTGCTGCGTTGCTGCTGACGAGGCTAGTAGCAGAAGACCTCCCCGCCCTTGCAGCTATCCCCCCCTCAGTGAGCTCCTGCACTCTGTCTCCTCCTGTGCTGCTGCTTGCCGCCGGCAGGGCCCCCTTCAACGCAGAGTGTCTCCGCCCCCCAGTCTGTCCCTGGGGCCCTTC
>NW_024016472.1:0-1743 GCF_000499745.2 Eimeria mitis | reverse complement strand
TGTATATATATATATATATATATATATATACTGTATATATATATATATATATATATATATACAGGGAACGGGGATAATAACAATAAGGATAAAGAAAACAATAATTATAATAAAAGCAAAAAAAATTAAAAAAAATGAAAAAAATAATAAAAGTAAAAATAATAAAAATAATAATGAAAACAATAATAATAGTTATAATAATTTTGTTTATAATAATAATTAAAAATAATGAAAATAAAAAAAACAACAAAAAAAAAATAATTATAATATTTATAAAAAAAGAAAATAGATGATGTAGAGAAACGCACCGCAACGGAGTGAAGACGGAGGACGACGTCTTTATGAGAATTAAAACAAAGAGGAGAAATAAAAGAAAAAAAAGAAAAAGAAAAAGAAAAAGAAGAAAGAGAAAGAGAAGAAGAAAGAGAAAAAGAAGAAGGAGAAAAAGAAGAAGAAAAAGAAGAAGAAGAAAAAGAAGAAGAAATGAAAGGAGTTGAAGGAGAAGAGGAAAACGAAGACAACTGAAGTTGGTCTTCATCGTCAAGGAGAAGCAGAATTTCTTTTTCTTCTTTTTTCTTTCTCTGCTTCTCCTCTCCCTTCTTCTCTTCTTCTTTTTTCTTCTTTTTCTTTTTCTCTTCAGCATCAATGGAGATATATTTCCTCTTGAGTTTCATCTCTTTTCTTTCTCTCTTTGCTGCAGCAGAAGGCAAACAAAAACCCGAAAACGGCCCATCGTTTACAGCAAAAGGATACAAAGACGTGTTAATGATGCAGTCCGCATTGCTGCTGCGGCTGCTGCTGCTGCTGCTGCTGCTGCTGCTGCTCGTAGTGCTACTTCTGCTGCGGGGTGGGTTGAGGGATCCAAGGAGAGAAGGAGAAGAAGCAAGTTGGTGCTGTTCAGCTGCAGAGGCCTCGTGCATGCATGCAATGCCGCTGTTCTGTGTTTCCTTTTTGCCTCTCCTAGGGAACAAGAAGACTGCAAGTCCTTCGGTTGCTTGTTGTGTTTCATCGTTTATTTCATTTGTTTCATTTATTTTATTTTTATCTATTTCAAGCGGCTGCGACGCTGCTGAGGAGGAGGATCGTGCAAGAGCTGCAACAGCAGAAGCCAGAGAAAGGGAAGGCAATTCAACTTCTGTTCTGGGGGCTCCGAAAGGAAGAAGAAACAAATTAAGTTTTTTTTCTTCTTCTCGTTTACATAAATCCCAAAAAGAAGCGGAAACAACCGGAAAACAATGATGAACAGGTTGCATGTTTCGGCGTTTCTTTGGATTCATGTTTTCATGATCGTCACCTGAGAGGTCAAAATGAGGGAAATTTTTCGCTAAATTCATCGAAAAGAGTCATATTTTGTTTCTCCTGATGAAATAAGATGCAAAAAGAGCTATGATCGGCCTCTAAACGTCAGCTTTCCACTCGGATCCGCAAAGAAAGCGCGAAAAGTTGAATTGTTGAAAAAGTTGAACGGCGGCTGCGGTGTATGCGCATACACCCGAAAAGGAAAGCAAAGTTGAATATAGTTCAATTCAGAAACAACTTTTCTTCTTTTTCAAAATTTTTTCATCAAATATTTTTAACATTTATTTTTGTGGTTTATTTTATACTCACTCTATCCTGGGTTTCATCTTTGCTGAATATTTAAATTGTACGCCGCTGTTCTCAACACTGCATCTATATGAATGAATACACTCAACTAAATATATATATATATATTATATATATATATATATATATATATATATA
>NW_024016471.1:0-1744 GCF_000499745.2 Eimeria mitis | reverse complement strand
GTGCGAAACGAAGAGGTATGCGAGCAACAGCTTCTGCCATTCGGGGCCATTTGGGTACTTCCTATGTCGCCTAAACGCAGAGGGAGTTCGTTCTATCTACACACAGGTTAAACCGAATGCGTTTTCTGCCGGGTCTGTTGCAGCTCTGTTGTCGTCTAGAAGAGGCGCAAGTATGCTCTGTTCAAGGTTGAACGAGTTTTTGCGATATATCTATTTTCTGCATCAGCTGCCGCGTCTTCAGCTTGCTAGTGTAGAACACCTGAGAATCAACTGGCAATCATACGCCTCAGGACAGAAATGACCCGCAGGCACATGATCGATAGCCAATTTGGGAGAAAAAAGCGGTGCGCTGAGATAAATTATAACGGGACTATTCTTATTGGGTACCGTTCTATGCGTGCAGAAACAAACAGCAATAGCAGCTGCAACAGGAGCGGCGAAAGAAAAAGTACGCTAGATCCTTAGCCGGCCTTTAAGGGTTTTCGGTTTCAGTCAGGACACGGAAAGAAAAAGGAACCCTACCCTTCCGCCTCCTCAACAAATTTAACTGGAACAGCAGAGCTATACGCAAATGTGATGGAGGGTTATGGCTCTATTCATATGCGACAATTAGCGTGATTTACCTTGACATTTTCGTTCCAACGATTGCATTTTCTTATGCCAGTCTTTCTCTTCATGTTGCTCCCATAGGATTTGACTGAGAAGTGTGCAGCCCTCGAGGCGAAATTGGAAGAAATGAAAAGACATCATGATATCGAATCTGCTAAAAGGCAGAGAGATAACCTCGAAGTCCGCCGTCAGCAGCAGGAACTTGCAAGCTGCAGAAAGCTCTTGCAGGTAGGCGAATATCTCCCAGGTGCTGTAACTGGGGCTAGTGGGAACAGTGTCGCTGGATATTACTATATCATACTTCACTCTTGACTTGGTAGTGCAGGGGAATGAAGCCCTCTAAAATCAGGAATGATGAGTGTCTAATGTAATACTCAGTCTCTACAGCTGACACAGAGGGAGCTACAGGAATGTTGCAGGAAGAAGGACGCCGAATTGATTGCATGCAAAGCTCAAGCAGAGGTACGCGTTCCTTCACCAGATATATATTGGGCTCTACTCGTTTTCCTACTAAACTGCTCCTATGCTTTCTACCATTTGTTTCTTTTCGTAGCGGGAATCTGCAGAGAGAGCTGAGGCAGAAGCGACGTGGGCCCGCACCATCGAGGAACAGGTTCAACAAAGAGTGTCGGTCTTGGAAAAGGACTTTGCTCTCCGCATAGCCAAGTACGCTTTGCTGACAGAGCTGCGTTCTGTATGCGAGTGCTGTATGTATAATATATATTTCTGGCTGGCGATAATTGTTTTGCCAGGAGATTTCCATTATACATTAAACGGCTCGTCGTGCCTTCCCCCTGCAAAATATTGACACTGAATGCGGTGTCCTCTTGTGTGCGGGTTCTTTGCAGGATCCGCAAGAAGGTTGCAGAGAGAGCAGAGTATAATCACCTTCTCGATGAGTTGCTTGCCGCTGGTATGTCCCCACCTTTGTCCGCCTTTGTAGTAATACTGCAAAAGGGAACTGTTTCTTTAGACTTAATCGATTTAATTTTCTCAATTGTTCGTACCACAGAAATAGGTAGTATTTATATCTATACACACAGGAATATGTTTCATGCCAACAAGTCCAAAAAGGGCACCTGTGTGAGCTGTGAGCAGAGCGCTCCATAATGAGACGCTGGCGAGAAGGGATGGA
>NW_024016470.1:0-1744 GCF_000499745.2 Eimeria mitis | reverse complement strand
GTGCGAAACGAAGAGGTATGCGAGCAACAGCTTCTGCCATTCGGGGCCATTTGGGTACTTCCTATGTCGCTTAAACGCAGAGGGAGTTCGTTCTATCTACACACAGGTTAAACCGAATGCGCTTTCTGCCGGGTCTGTTGCAGCTCTGTTGTCGTCTAGAAGAGGCGCAAGTATGCTCTGTTCAAGGTTGAACGAGTTTTTGCGATATATCTATTTTCTGCATCAGCTGCCGCGTCTTCAGCTTGCTAGTGTAGAACACCTGAGAATCAACTGGCAATCATACGCCTCAGGACAGAAATGACCCGCAGGCACATGATCGATAGCCAATTTGGGAGAAAAAAGCGGTGCGCTGAGATAAATTATAACGGGACTATTCTTATTGGGTACCGTTCTATGCGTACAGAAACAAACAGCAATAGCAGCTGCAACGGGAGCGGCGAAAGAAAAAGTACGCTAGATCCTTAGCCGGCCTTTAAGGGTTTTCGGTTTCAGTCAGGACACGGAAAGAAAAAGGAACCCTACCCTTCCGCCTCCTCAACAAATTTAACTGGAACAGCAGAGCTATACGCAAATGTGATGGAGGGTTATGGCTCTATTCATATGCGACAATTAGCGTGATTTACCTTGACATTTTCGTTCCAACGATTGCATTTTCTTATGCCAGTCTTTCTCTTCATGTTGCTCCCATAGGATTTGACTGAGAAGTGTGCAGCCCTCGAGGCGAAATTGGAAGAAATGAAAAGACATCATGATATCGAATCTGCTAAAAGGCAGAGAGATAACCTCGAAGTCCGCCGTCAGCAGCAGGAACTTGCAAGCTGCAGAAAGCTCTTGCAGGTAGGCGAACATCTCCCAGGTGCTGTAACTCGGGCTAGTGGGGACAGTTTCACTGGATATTACCATATGATACTTCACCCTTGAGTTGGTAGTGCAAGGGAATGAAGCCCTCTAAAATCAGGAATGGTGTGTGTCTAACGTAATACTCAGTCTCTACAGCTGACACAGAGGGAGCTACAGGAATGCTGCAGGAAGAAGGACGCCGAATTGATTGCATGCAAAGCTCAAGCAGAGGTACGCGTTCCTTCACGAGATATACATTGGGCTCTACTCGTTTTCCGACTAAACTGCTCCTATGGCTTCTACCCTTTGTTTCTTTTCGTAGCGGGAATCTGCAGAGAGAGCTGAGGCAGAAGCGACGTGGGCCCGCACCATCGAGGAACAGGTTCAACAAAGAGTGTCGGTCTTGGAAAAGGACTTTGCTCTTCGCATAGCCAAGTACGCTTTGATGACAGAGCTGCGTTCTGTATGCGAATGCTGTATGTATAAACTATATCTCTGTACGGGGATAATTGTTTTGCCAAGAGATTTCCATTATACATTAAACGGCTCGTCGTGCCTTCCCCCTCCAAAATATTGACACTGAATGCGGTGTCCTTTTGTGTGCGGGTTCTTTGCAGGATCCGCAAGAAGGTTGCAGAGAGAGCAGAGTATAATCACCTTCTCGATGAGTTGCTTGCCGCTGGTATGTCCCCACCTTTGTCCGCCTTGGTAGTAATACTGCAAAAGGGAACTGTTTCTTTAGACTTAATCGATTTAATTTTCCCAATTGTTCGTACCACAGAAATAGGTAGTATTTATATCTATACACACAGGAATATGTTTCATGCCAACAAATCCAAAAAGGGCACCTGTGTGAGCTGTGAGCAGAGCGCTCCATAATGAGACGCTGGCGAGAAGGGATGGA
>NW_024016469.1:0-1745 GCF_000499745.2 Eimeria mitis | reverse complement strand
CTTGTAGCGTAAACGTTGGTGTCATTGTCGCTCTCAACGGGATCTAGGTTTATATCCTTTGAAATACTTGTTCATTATACCTATAGTAACGCGGAAGCTGCGTAGCCAGGTGAGGCGGCGGTTTTTTGCCCTGTCACTGAAACTTCTCCTCATCGTAACGCGATGATATTATAGATTTCCTGTTGGGAATTATTTCATTTCGTCAGACTTGTAGACCAAATCCTCCAAATGAACTGGATTACTGCAGCGAATGGGTTGGCTCGAGCGGCAAGAAGAGGCGCCTCGCAGTGGGGTGCTCGCCGGGAGCAACGAGGAAGTATTTATGTGTTTTAGATTGATATGGGATAAATAACGCAATAAGAGATGGGAACTTTCATCTGATCAAAGAGGCAGAAGTGGTTTAGTATGAAGCACTACAATGGAGTGTCTGTATGGGTCGTACATCGATCATCTTAGTGTTACTAAGTAGTAACAAGTACTGCCGCTGTCTGTAAGACAACTCGACCCGAGCGAAATCCGTTAGTGTGGGTAGCCGAATAGAGCAGCTCTGCGGGTCTATTTAGAGTAGTCAGTCACGGTGGCGCTCCAGGAATTTAGTGCGTGAGCATTACAATGCATTCTTTTAGCTCGGTTAGCTGGACGAGTCTAATTAGTGGTCAGTTAGCCACACACTGAGTTTCGTAATATACTTTTGTTGAGAGACGGTAAGAGTGGATTCCCGCTTAGCTTCCACCAGCACCAGCAGGATATACCTGTCAGGAGGGTGCAGGCACCGTACCGCCGCAGTTGCGGGCTGGATCCGGGGACTGCTTCCAGGGAGTCTCCTAAGATATCTTCGGGTCCTACGGCCCATATCCGCAGAACATTGTTCTCATTGCTTTTCTATGAACTTTGAACACCAATACCTCCTAGTACGATCTACGTTTATGCGTGACGCTCATCCCACCTGTAAATCTAGCGGTGTGTCTTCTTTTCACCGTACAATTATCAGGAGTGCGACCACGGGTGGCGTATCACCCTGATCACTGGGATCCCAGCGCTATTCGCCAGCTCATTCCCTGTCAATGGTCCATATTATTAATATTTTTGTTAAATATATATGGTGCATCTGCAGGTTCACTGATTTCAGCGTTACTGGGCCTGCCCTGCGAACCTCAGGGCATTGTTGGGAGGGCCAAGCGACTGACCCAGGACCCACAGCCGAGGGAAAACGATCTTCCTGCGGACGCCCTCCCCAGAGAGGACTTTTTACTTGACAAGTATCTTGATTTGTAGTGCTGTTCCAGGGTATTTGAAGCATTACATGCCCATTAGGGTAAAGTTTGCGTACACGCAGCTGCCGGTCGCGCAGTTGGCTACACTCCCTTACAGTATTGGGTGTGTCAATTGCATTAACTGATTTTCGTGTCTTCAGTAGAAAATCAGAATATACTCTCTTTCATAAGTTGGAAAATTGACATTTACCCAAATTCCTGTGAGCATATCTGGAGGTCCCATGCAGAACCACAGGGGTTACACAAGTGTACTCGGGCTTCCGGCGGTGACCTCCCGAGTATTCCGCCTGCTGCCGCACGGGGCTCTGCGATCACTATTCAATTCTGCATTTCTCGCATGTACTTTCGAAGTAGAAGTAGTGCGTAACGATCAAATCACTGCACTCAAAGGCGGAGTCTCCTTGCAAATGTGTTTGGCTAGGGGTTGATCAGTTTTGGCTAAGGGTCTCGACGGCGTCAGCGCCTCTCTAC
>NW_024016468.1:0-1746 GCF_000499745.2 Eimeria mitis | reverse complement strand
TGCTAATCCGCGCGGGGAGGCAGCTCCAGTTGCTCTTCACGGAAAGCCGGCAGTGACCGTAGATATGTCTGACTGATGATGCAACTGCTTTTGGACCTTCTCGTTAATGGCACTGCAGTAGTTATCCGATCGCTTGGCGTTTGAAGGCTATTAAGCCTGAAGTGAATTAAGAGGCATTTTCAGGCCCTGCCCTTTTTGAAGGTCGCAATAGAAAGCGCAAGGCTGTCCCTGCTCTGCCTCGCGCTGAATGTAGACGGCATACATTGGAAGACCAGGGCAAATGGGTGAGCACGTTAGCTTGCCCGGTACGGTGTTGGGCCTTGTACTTGTGTTTCAGTGTATGCAGGCTACTGGGGGGTCTTGGGAAACACCTAGAAATTGTTCACAGTGTTTGTTCAGGCAGCAAAAGGGAGCTTGCATTGGCTTGCTTCTGGGATTGGCTTGCAGCAGCAGTTGCAGCAAGGTGCGCTGCAATTCAGGGCAGGCCACCGCCTTCCAACACCCGATCAAGCCTTTGTTGCTGCATGCGGAAAGATCCTAGAGACAGAAACGGGGGTCGAGATCAATTGGGAGTATGTGCGAGTGTGGTGACTCTTCTGCTGGTTCCGGTGGTCTTCCGTTCGGGACGGCGACACCTGTCATACGTTGCTATACTGCCTGCGCTGTAGCCAGCTCATGGGCGGGTGTGGACCCTACAGTTTCATATGCCACCTCCGCACATACTTTACATGTTCACTCTTGCACCCTCATAGTACCACAGGGCTGAACTATGCGTTGTTCCTGTCCGCCGACTTGCTGTGGAACACGTCGATATGCCTCCACAAGGCATATTACAGGTCGGTTTTGGCAAATAACGTGTCGATAAGACTCAGGTCTGATACGTCCTTTACAATGAAAGCATTGGCGTAACACTACGTGGACTAAATGGCGTTTAAAATGAAGACGTTGTAGTCGACCGCTCCAGAGTGGACACCTCGCAAACCAACGAAACCCAACAACTTTGGCTACCCCACAGTTACAGGTAGAAGTTGAAAAAGAAGGGAGTAGAATTTAAACGCGCCTTATGTTATAGTTCTGGCTGCGGTGCTCCTGTGTGTCCTGAGTTCCACAAAGTTACGACGCCTGCGCGGTTTGGACGTCGATGCAGGGGGACTGTCCCTGGAGTGTGGCTGCACGTCTCCTTCGACGCAGCGCCCAAATACGGGTCAGGAGGTTGCATTCTGTAAATAAATGATCAATCAACTCCTTCTGGACAAACGAGGCAGGAGGAATACATGAGTTTGCAGTGCATCCAGTGGGCCACCGGAACACCGGCAACAGGGACGGACAGTGACTACTCTTTTTCCACTTTCCACCTTGTGCGAGGAGTGCTTTATAATCTCCACTTTTCTGCGAGGATTACTCTATAACATCCTCTTACAGATCATGAGAGTTCGAAACAACTGCCCCTATATTTAGGCGTAGGCGCCTATTCCTCCCCTTATTTTGTGTCGTGCTGTCGTGCATACAGCCTACATACCACACAGGATCATGGGAACTACGGCGCGATGTGTACCACGGAAATGAAGGCACCGTAAAGGCAGATGCATTTTCTTTAGCTTACTCTCCCAGCAGAAATCCTGCGGCGATACCACAGGTTCTGTTTCCCGCGGAGTCCTGAATTGCTCCTGTCGACAATGACCCGAAATTCCCATCCAGTAAATCCGGATTTCCAACGGTCGTCGGACATTTTAGTTTCGCTTGCCC
>NW_024016467.1:0-1746 GCF_000499745.2 Eimeria mitis | reverse complement strand
CGGTGGCCTACGCTAAACCGCAGTTGACCGCCGCTGAGAGACTAGCGTTGGTCAATATACGTATGTGCCATTGGGAAACCACGCGGTACGAATGATGACTTCCAGCTTTGAACAGGACTTAACGCATTAACTGGGCAGTTGCAGCGGCCCATGAAATATCAGCTGCTGGGCTTATTGATTAGACTGCGCGTTCCTGCAGATATCCGTTGCCACCTATGGTCAGTTTGCTTGTGTGTACCGCCCCCTGTCACCACTTGGGAGCTGTGCGCAACCTTAGATGTTCCACTATAATACATAATGCATATGTAACATTCCTGCAAGGGATCATTCTGCCACTGGGTGGTGGCGTAGTGTTATGTTGCGGAAGGCAGCCAATTGTTTGCCTGTACTCGATCTTGGTGAACCAGGCACACCGCGAGCTTCGTTAACTAAGGCAGGCTTGGTTGGCTCCGAACCCTCCATTGGCGAGCCAGGCAAGCGGCCACTGCTGCAAATACTGAATGCAGAACCAGGACCTGAGCTGCTTCGTTTTTTCTGACTCGCTTNAAGCGGCCACTGCTGCAAATACTGAATGCAGAACCAGGACCTGAGCTGCTTCGTTTTTTCTGACTCGCTTTTACATTTCCCGTCGGGGGAGAGTAATCAATTGTAGAAACTCGTTACAGCCAAATTATTTGCAATGCATGCTTTCCGAACAAAGTTTTGTCACAGCCTTAGTTTGCACTTTTTATCTAGTGGAATGGCAATTTACAGCAGTGAGGTGCACGACGCCATTGTTGCATTCGCCCAAACGTGCAAGGACACGTGGAGCCCAAACTTCTGTCCCACTCGCTTCATTTGCGTTTTGCACGGCGATCCACTGCAGCCGATCCTGCACCCTCTTCCTCAAGAGCTTGCCGACCCTATATGACAACTAAAATTCGTCTTCGTGCATATTTGGCTGGCCAGTGGAGATTGTCTAAGCGGAATGACTCTGTTATGCTCGCAACCTTGTATGCAGCGGTTGAAGATTCTCATGCGCCTGCGCGCGATTAAACACGCAGTAGCTGGTTTGCTGCGACTGGCAGTTGTTTGCCTGTGCCTTCTGTTTGTGCGTATCGTTGATGGCGTAGCTTGTTCAGGCGTCAATACGGTCTGGCCGTACATGCGTATGATATCCTGGGATTCGCGCTTGCCNTTGAATTTGGAAGCTATATGATGGAGCAGTTGTATGTTGCATCTTGCGTTGCTGCAGTCAAAGTACAGCGCAGCAGACACGACGGTTGTGCCAGTACGTGAATAGCGCGTCGCGAATGTGCCTGGGCCGAACTGTGCATTAGCGAGTGCGCCATTCACTTTCTCAGCTGAGGGCATCCCAGCATCTTGCAGCGCTAATTATCGCACGGTCTAGCCCAGCAGTCCAAACTAAGCTTCGTCGCGGGTGCGCGACCTCTATCAATGGAAAACCTGCACGCTTACCTCCTCTGGACGGTGGGTGGATCTCGTGTTCTGCTCTAAACCTTGTGCATCCAGTGGAATATGGGATTAGGGCATTTGGCATGCGGATTTGGAAATACTCCTGCCAGCGGAACCGACACCAGAGGCTATGAGGAAGCATATCATGTGGAGGCTTCCGCCAACCCGCAGTTGACCCCGGTTGACAGGACAACGCTTTTCAAAATACGTATATGCAACTAGGAAACCACGCGATAAGAATGAAGACTTCGAGGTTCGAGCCGGGCATGTCAGGTTAGCTGCGTAGGTGCA
>NW_024016465.1:0-1748 GCF_000499745.2 Eimeria mitis | reverse complement strand
TTTCTGAGCCGTTTGCCGACCTCGTAACTCGTTGCAATCGCCATTGAGTCTGAGTCCTGAAAAATTGAAGCCGTGTCTCTCCTGATGCATTGGTTTGCGTGTATATAACAGCTTGTGAGTGTTTCTACTCCACGGGCAGGCTAGGGAGCAACTGAATGAGCAGTTAGACGCTTGCCTACACTATATTTCCTGCACAACGAGAGAGAGAGCAAAAGCAGCGAACTAAGCTTATGGAAGCCAGGCAAGTAGGGTGAGAAGGGTTTGCATGCACAGCTGTGAGCTGGTTCGCGATAATATAAAGCTGGACACGACTGTGCTCCATCTAGGTCAGGCAGCGATCGAGCATAGGGATGGCATAGAGCTCCATGGCAAGTGGGGCTCCTCATTTCGGTGCGACTACCCCACATTAGGCAACGCTTCTCCAGCGGCCGCAATGGCGTCTTCATAACGCACCTCCAGGCGGTGGGTGGCTGCCGTGGCAGTGTTCAGCCAGCACAAACCCTGGATTTAACAAAGTGCTGAAGTGTCGGGTCTGAAACAGAGCTCAAATCTATACCGGTACATTAGGTTTTTCGTGCTGCTGCGCATGCCGGTCAGGCGCACGTAGCTCTATGGAACATCTATCCAGGAAGTGGGCTGCTCGATGGAAACAGGCAGCTTTTCGACAAAGCATCGTCGCAGGAGTAGCTTCCACGCAAGGCCTAGACGCTAGACCTATATAATGGCAAACACTACTGAATCACAGGTTATGCGATTCAGTAGTGTTTGCCATTATGCCGTATCCATCAGGCCATCTGGTAGCNGTATTCCTCGCAGCTTCGTCCCCCGTTTTATTGCATACTGCCCGAAAGGTCTAATTTCACATATGTCTGGGTCTTGCAGTATTTGCAGGAAACGCAGACGATGACTGCGGAACCACTGGGTGTCATATTGATGCGCCAAAATTTTGCAAGCAAACGTATGGCATACGGGTGAGACAGAGCATTTCGCTCACTCTCGTAGACGTTTGCACCACTGAGAATCGTATGCTCAGGAAGTGCGATATTCATCGGACATAGAACACATCTCCGGAAATATTCGGTAACGGAATAGTGCTTTGGTGGCCACCATATAGAAGGGCGCACATGGTAAGACACCGCGCAGTTTTGCCTTGCACAGATCTGCTGACTGAGCTTCCGAAGTTAATCGCGTGCATAGTCGCACTGCACGCCGCCTTATCGACACGAAACGTGTCGTTCCGGCGACACTGCAAAACGAAATAGTGATGTGGCACGTACGAACCATACTCGATGTTAGCCAGCATTTTGCGCAGTTGCTTGCTGTTCAGGTTTGTGCAGTTGCTGCTTTGGAGTCTCCTCGACGCGTATCCAGGAAGTGTGCTGCTGTAGTGGCGTGTAAATCCTGAACATATCCACGACTCACTTGTAGTAGATGATCCACTGTAGAGCTCAAATATAGGCAGCTATTACCGTCGTTTTGTGCTGCTCGGCTTAAGCTTCACACATGCGTAGATCTATGTGGCGCCTGTCCAGGGAGTGGGTTACTCGATTAACGAGATTCACTTCTCAGCGAAGCCTCTTCGCAAAAGCGGCTTGATTGCAGATCCTGGACCTACGTAGCAGTGTATGCAATTCGGTAGTATTTGCGCTTGCACCATATCCACCAGGCGGTATAAGCACTGAACGCCCAGGATGTGTGTTGCTTGAGGGAGATGCAAAAGGCTTCAAAGGAGCCGCTCGATATGAAGC
>NW_024016464.1:0-1749 GCF_000499745.2 Eimeria mitis | reverse complement strand
GCTGCAGCAGCAGCAGCAGCAGGAGCTTTTGCATACAAGGATGAGAAGAATAAAAAGGTCATATGCAGAGGGGATTAAAAGGGAGACAGAGAAAAGGAGACAAACAATAGGAGCAAGGAGACGCAGAGAAAAGAAAACTAGCAACAGAGACAAGGCAGCGGCAATGTCTCTGGCTGGCTGTGCGGGCTCGCTTCTCTGTTTTCTCGGTGCCGAGCCAGCACAGCCGAAAAAAAAAAGGAGACAAAGACAACGCGAGATAAAAAAACGGAGACAGAGAGGAGTAGCATAGACAGAAAGAGATAGAAGTAGACAGAGAAGACTAAACCCTAAACCCTAAACCCTAAACTGAGACACAGAGAAACCACCTGGTCCCCTTACAGACAACAGGAGACAGCTAACACCGCCATTCGATTCAACAAACCCTAAACCCTAAACCCTAAACCCTAGTAAAGCACTTGCCTATGGCCATCGATGCCTGCTCGAGAGCCTCTTGCTGAGCTTCCTTGGCCGTCTTCTTCTTGAATTTTCTTCAGTCTGCAGCACACAAACCCTAAACCCTAAACCCTAAACCCTCACGAAAGGCAAGGAACCCGCAGGGGTCGATGTGAGGGGGCGAGGGAACAGAGTGTAAACCCTAAACCCTAATTACTATCTCCACGAATAAGCCTTGCTACGTGGGTCTTTAGGGTTTAGAGCCTAGGGTTTAGGGTCTTTTAATATACTAACAATATTTAAGTATATGTTTGTAAACCCTAAACCCTTAGATAAGTATTAAATATATCTCTGCAACACATAGCTGAAGAACTCCTCGTTATGTACGTTATGCTCTTATCCAGCTTGGGGAGCACCACCTGCGACCCAAACCCTAAACCCTAAACCCTAAAACCCTAAACCCTAAACCCTAATACCAGTCCCTTGGGGCCAAACCACTACTACCACTCATCAGCCGCTCACTCTTCAAAAGACTCCGCAAACCACCCAACTCCGTCGCGGAGAAAACCTAAACCCTAAACCCTAAACCCTTATCAAAGCGAAGTGCTGAGTATACCGCTAAACAATATAAGATGTCCCCGGTTCTTCTCATTGGGGGGCTTGAAGCCGAGGCGTACGCACCAACAGCCATCATTTTTCTTCATCTTCACCGCCAACACCACCAACACCAGATTGCCCCCAAAGGCTCTAGCTGACGGCTGAGCTTTGCCTTTTCTTAGAAGTTTATCCTCCTGCGGCTCAATCTCCTCTTCAAGATATAGCCGTTGCCCGTACCTTGGAGCGAAGCTTGGAGCTGCGCAGGGGATGCGTGCGGTGGTGCTGTGCGCTCAGCAGCCAGCGGATACCCTGCCCGCCTGTAGCTCTTTGTTACTGTGTACACCTGAGAACTTTTGTTTGCCCGCTGCTGCTGTTCCTCGGGTGTTAACTGGATCGACTTCACCAACACTGAGGTCTTTACCAGACAGACCTTCATGACGGAGCAGATGCATATCACCGCCGCTCCCTTCAGTGCCTCTGCACCGCATGGGAGCCTGAGCGCTCCGCTTTCTATGGGACCCAGTTTCTCCTCCTCTGAGCATAGAAAATGAAATACCGTTGGGGGCGCTGGGAGTCGCACAGTCTCATCACTTCGTGCTGGGGAGAGATATATGGAGTCACCAGAGGAACATATCTGCGGCGTTTGCTGCATCACCCACGGCATGCTTGAGAGTATCTCGGGGTGATCTGCTCCAAGGTAGAACTCCGTCGTCATATTAA
>NW_024016463.1:0-1750 GCF_000499745.2 Eimeria mitis | reverse complement strand
GCCTTGCAAGCAGGAGATATGTCATTAAGTTAAAACTAATGAACTGGGCGGATGATGGCTCCTCTTCTACACAATTCATTAGCCAAGCCAGCGGGCGTAGCATTTTCCACTATTGCGATGTTGCTACACTTTGCTTTTAACTTAATGACATTTATCTTGGCCACCAAGAACCAGCACGCAGCCACCACCTCTTCCAAATAGCCCAACAACTGTTGAAAACAGCGTACGCTTTATGGCATGAGATGGGGCAGGCATCGTGGCGTGACCGCAACAACCCATATGATGCCCTTTGCAATATTCTTGTCCTCACACAGGCCTACCCCCTACATATCTTCCGGTTGCGATTTAGGGGATCCTAGCGATCCAGCGTATCGCACACGGCATCCGCCGCTTGACCCAGCACAGTGTGCTGACTCTACAACCTCACAAGCTGGTGGAGGTAACGGCGTCGCGGCTAGGCTACAGATGAGCAATATGCTAGAGCCGGTGGAATGGAAGTGTCTCCAAACTGGTTTATAGTCTACAGATCATGGTGCCTCTTGGCATGGTGTCGATCGCAAACTTCCTAAATGATCTGTGACGACACAGGCGTAAACCACAACCTGCAAGATAGGTAACAATCCTGTTCCGATGTGGGCAGGTTGCTCGTTCCGAACCAGCCCGCACAAACAATATGCTCTACTAGTCCACCCATCAAATGTACAAAACCTGCCTTTCATGGCTCGACAATGCAGCAGGATCCGCTTTTGTAGTCTACTACACCGGGCACAGAAGCCGACACGCCTTCTCAAAAGGAGTGGCATTTATACCGTTGGCCGTTTTGTTAAAACCCCAGAATCCCCCACGAATCCCCCGAAACCGATATTGCATCACACAAGATGCCGTCAAGGGTGAAACTGCGTGAAACGAACAAATGAGAACCGCAGTATCTGAGACAATGAGCAGTCGCTGCGTTACCCATCAACACTGTGCCAATGACTCTGTCTCAAAACGCCATACGCTTTCAGCATCCAAAACTATTTCTACGTAGCACCTAAGCGCAGCGCTCCGCTGCAAACAATTGTCAACTATGGCGTAGAATTAATGAGGCGTGTTCAAGAAGGTACGGCAGACGCCATACATCGAACCGTAACCTGCCTGTTTATTCAATCTTCACATTAAAGAAAACCGACCCTACATAGAGATGGAACCGTCGGCATACAAACGCACAAGAACCTGTGCGTTCCTATTGGGAACCTCTACAGACGTCATCATAGTTTTCCACTGGAGGCAAATGCATACCGCGCTGAAAGCAACAGCCGATGTTTGACAGCAAGGACTACCGCAATTCAGAATAACGAACTCCCTTATCAATGGAGAATACAAGGAGCGAAGCATCTAGCTTGCTGCTACATGAGCAGTCTGCGCTGCAAGGCTAACAAGTTCCAACCTGAAGTGCATTTTGTGTACACGAGGGAAATTATTCTCAGATGTGAGCATCGAACATCTGCACGATGCATGTGCAGGAAACGCCGACTGCCGCAGAACACAATAGCTTGCCGAATATTAAAAACAGCCAAACATCTGCAGGCACAGAGGCCGTTCTTCATGATGATTCGCAGCGGACGCTTCCGCGTGCTTCGGCGGGCCTGAATGCGTTCTGCCATGGGATGCCCATTCTGCAAAGGATATTTAGCCGATGCACGTTCTTGCCTAATGCCACCCAGCTTGAAAACGGCACGCCTGGATATTAGCGTCTTGCACCTACAAA
>NW_024016462.1:0-1750 GCF_000499745.2 Eimeria mitis | reverse complement strand
AGACAATCTTGACGTATATCCACAACGCCAGCACATCTCTACAAAAAAACCTCAGCCGCCCATGACGATAAAAACGACAAATTCCAAGCAACTGAAACTACCGACGCACGCTCTGGAGATCAATCCAATAATAGGAACACCGCCACTGGCTAATCTGAACACCAGCCAAGTCGTTGAAGCAAGCATGAACAAACCGACAGTGACCACCTCTCCACTGCATACCTTTGTGGACGTGCAATGAACAATCTAAAACAAAATACAACGCATAACTGCATGCGGGAAAAAATGTCCGCAACAGCGACTTTAAGCGCCACCCAATCCTCCAGGCCTTCTCCAGCCCCTCAAGCTTCGACTCTTCGTGCAGACCATCTTAATCTATATCCACAAAGACAGCACCTCCACAGAAAACCTGAGGCACCAGCACACACTTTGCAAAAATTCCGGACCGCTGCTACGAATCCCCTCTTCAAGGCGCGAGCATGGAGTCAAGAGGGAACAATCGTGCGAATCAAACGNCCGCTGCTACGAATCCCCTCTTCAAGGCGCGAGCATGGAGTCAAGAGGGAACAATCGTGCGAATCAAACGACACACGAACAGACTACAACTACCATGAAGAATTCTGACGACGATAGCAATCGTCGTCCAATCTGTCAAGCAGCAACAGAGAAAATACACCCATCTAATAGTGAGCAGGCAATGAATCTTCTGCTGGTTGCTGAAAACGCACCGGCTGCACGTTGAGTGCGTCAGTCCTTTCAAAAATTTGATATGGAGCATGCTTATCTCGCCTTTGGATGCTGCAGTTGACGAAGAGACCCACTATCGTTCGCAAAGTGAACGCTAAAAAGCACGAAACTGCAAATCCGCAGAGAGCATATATTAGACCTTTCTCCGTCTGGTACACGCAGAAACAAAGCAAATATGCCCGCCAGCATTTGATGTAATGAACGATCTCACTGAACATTCAATCCAGACTCATGGTTGCCAGTGCATCTCTACAATGGCAAAATATGTTCAAAAGCACTCACCCTGCAGGGGACCAAGGCAGCACACAAACAGGAAAATTCCAAATAGCCTCATCGAACCAACTGTTGACCACAAGCACGAACAAGGTGACGTACTCCCCGTATAACAAGTCGTACATCCGAGACAGCANCAACTGTTGACCACAAGCACGAACAAGGTGACGTACTCCCCGTATAACAAGTCGTACATCCGAGACAGCACAAATCCGTAATTGCGCACGCTCCTCTTTGAGCATGGAATATACCCATCCAACGGCAATACCAAGAAATAGCGACCGCCTTCAGTCAAGAAATATATGCTAACTGACACGAAGCATGTTGCACAACTCTTCCTCACCGGTTCGACAATTCAAGAGCCACATCCAGACATTTGGGGCCAAGAAACCTCAGATACTCCACTCCGGTCCAACCAAACATTCACATCTCCAGACACATTTCATTAGCCACTTTATGGCGTGCTGTAAGCGTACACGTTGACCATCCAATGTGCACACACACGTTCAAACAACCGCTCCACCATACAAAAATATGATCATAACCGGCAAATACAACAAATATTGCCGACTGCAGACGTGATCCATCTGTCTAGCCCCGTAGCACAAACTGCTGGAAACAAATCAACAAGCAAACCTGTATCCGCTGGCGCATGCAAGACGACATACTCATCCATTCTCCATCCAAATATACAAACAAAACCACTCAAGACCTTCCTCCTCTACAGAAT
>NW_024016461.1:0-1750 GCF_000499745.2 Eimeria mitis | reverse complement strand
GCAGCAGCAGGAACAACAGCAGCAGCAGCAGCAGCAGCAGCAGCAGCAGCAGCAGCGGGAGAAGCCTCACAAGTACAGCTGCTGCCGACGCTACAGCTGCTGCTGCGCTGCAGCATCACCAGCAGCAGCGCGCTGCTGTGTCTTCGTCGATTGGTTGCTGCTGCTGTGTCTGTTGAGGTGCTGCCTAGGAGAGCAGCACTTGCTGATGCTTTGCTGCAGGTGCAGCAGCAGCGGGATGTTGCTGCTGCTGCTGCTGCTGTTCTAGCAACAGGAAGAGGAGACAAGGCCCTATCTGCTGCTGGTAGCCAGTTGGTGCTGCCTCTGGTGTCTTCGGTGCTGCTGTCTGCTGCTGCAGCAGAAGCAGCAGCATGCAAACAAGCTCTGCTGCTGCTGCTGCAGCAGCTGCAGCTAGGCGTTCAGCTCGACCCCCATGCTGTTCTCTGCTGTCTTGCTGCTGTGCTGCGGGCTCATCCACGGTTTGCTGCTGCTGCTCAGGATGCTTTGTGTATTGCTGCAGCGAAGCTGCTGCAGCAGCAGCAGCTGCAGCAGCTGCTGCTGCTTGCTGCTTCAGACACAGCAACAACCAGAAGAGCTGTTGCTGCTGCGCTGCAGCACCTACCCATCGAACGCATGCAAGCTGCTGCTGCTGCTGCTCCCCTGCTTGTTGCCTGTCTCCTCGTGCTGCAGCAGGATAAGGAAGAGGAGACAACCCGGCAGCTAGCAGCACAAGTGCTGCAGCAGCTGCCGCAGCAGCTAAAAGGCAGCAAACAGCAGAGACTCGAGACACTCGCTCAGCTCCTTGCATGCCCTGAAAAAACCTTCAGAGATATGGTAATTGCTGCTGCTGCTGCTGCTGCTGCTGCTGCTGCTGCTGTGTTGCTGCTGCTGCTGCTGTTGCGCTGCTGCTGCTGCTGCTGCTGATGCACTTTTCTGCTGTTGCTGCTGCAGCCCTAGCTTTTCGTTCCTGCTGCGATAGATAGGCGTTTAAAGGGCGAACTGTGTCTTGCTGCTGCTGCTGCTGCTGCTGCTGCTGTTGCTGCTGCAGGCAGCTGAGGCTTTTGCTGCAGAAGTCGAGAGAGAAGGAGGCGGAGCAGCAGAGACAGCAGCAGCGCTGCTGCTGCTGACGGATTTGTTTATGGGTCGTCGAGCACTGGAGGGGCCCTTCGCAGCCCCGCAGCAGCAGCAGCAGCAGCAGCNGCAGCAGCAGCAGCAGCAGCAGCTGCAGCTGCAGCAGCAGGAGCAGCAGCAGCAGCAAGGAGTGGTGTATAAGAAGAAAGAGCTCGACGCCGCAGAGTTCTTTGGCGCTGCTGTTAAGGGAAAGATGAAAGGAAAGGCAGCAGCAGCAGCAAGTGCAGCAGCAAGCGCAGCAGCAAGTGCAGCAGCAGACAATGGGGAGGAGTCTGGCGAGCAGCAGCAGCAGCAGCAGCAGCAGCAACTGCAGCAGAAGCTGCGTTCGGATGAAGAGCGGTCGATGATGCTGGGTGTTGCTGCTGCTCTGCGCTGCTGCGCCGAGCATTTGCTGCTGCAGTCATCTGACACGTTGCTGCTGCTGCTGCAGTTCCTGCTGCAGCAGGGCCTATCATCCCCTGAGGCTGCTGCTGACCCCGTGCTGCAGCAGCAGCTGCTTGCTGCTGGTGTTGCAGCAATACGTGGAGCTGAAGACGATGCTCTGAGGAGAGAGATATTCCAGTGTCTAGACACCTGCACAGACACCCGGCTCACCCCCACCCCCACCACCACCAGCAGCAGC
>NW_024016460.1:0-1750 GCF_000499745.2 Eimeria mitis | reverse complement strand
CTTCCCGGTGCTTTTGCATCGACATCGACAGCACCATAAGGCAGACATCCAGCTGGTATTGCAGCTGGGGACCCCGGTATCCTGAAAAAAAGAGAGAAACGAAAAGCTCTCCGCCAGAGCGTGATTTGATCTCATTTTGGTAGAGCGTCTCCTACCACTGAGTCGCCGGTAGATCCGGGGCGCTTCCGTGTGTAGCAGCTGCCAGCATAGGCCTACGTTCTAGAACAAGCGCATTTGACGGGGAGTACATTGCGGCCAATGATCTAGATTCACGGGGGCTTTGAGGTTCGCTATCCCCAAAATACGGAGTGCGCGAACGTGCACAGGCCGTGCCTGCTAAACGTTAGCCAGGCGCGCACGGACAATGCATTAAACTGCGAAACCATTGGCCTGAAGGCCACGAGCGCAGCGGTAGAAAGAGTGGGATTACCGAGCTGGCCGCCTTGCGCTAACAAACACACGGTGGCGGCATCGTTGCACCTGGGCCACCGACTGATGTTTTGTTTACTGCGGACACAGTATGTCAGCGAGTTTTCAGATGCGAACTGCCATATTCACAACGCACCACCTAAATGATTTCCACTTCCTGGTCAACCCTGNAGTTTTCAGATGCGAACTGCCATATTCACAACGCACCACCTAAATGATTTCCACTTCCTGGTCAACCCTGCTGGCTCAAAAAACAAACTTGCTTTTTTTATGGAGATGCATTCTGTATCGGTCATCCTGCCCCGGACGGGTGGACCAGCGCGCGTCTTACCTGAACGGGCGTTAGCTCCCGTTGTTCGTCGCACCTTCACCACATTCCCTATACCCAAGCTCCCACAACAAGGAGCTTGACCATTTTCCGGAGTGTTACTCAATAACCGTTAGATCAGCCTGCTCGCTTTAGCTAATTTCCGCCCAGCTCACGAGACCCACCACCAACAGTGCATACTCCTGTAAACTGTACGACTCTACAGAAACGCCATCTGTAAATACAAAAGGCTTGCACGCTTCTTCACATGAACACAACCAATAGCACGATCCTTCCCTGGCAGTCCCTGCTTTGTCGCTCTACGCGCCTGATCCACCATCCCACATACGGCCCCACACACTGCGGCATGAATCGCATGCATATCTGCAGGAGGCCGCTGCGCCACGCACAGTCTGCGCAGTACGCGATCATGCGCACGAAATCCAGGCTGGCCAAGCGGAACACAAGCGCACTACCTGAGATACACTCTACGGCACACGACCGGCGTTCCGTCGAGCAAGACATCTCATTTTCAGCTGCATCTAGCGCCTGCTGGCCGTCGTGGAACACTTCATGAGGGATTTCACAGTCTTACGCTGCCTACGGGTTCTCTAACGTAAACTGCCAGGTGCTCGCCAAGCTGCCTACATCTGCGCTGGTCCTTATCTGCAGTAAGCCGCCGCAAAATTGAAGCGTCTGGGTAAACACAACTGAGTATGCGTTCAGCGCTCTCTTCCGCCAATGCAAGCATCGCTTGCCGTCCCATAAGCGAATGCACAAATACAGATGCATGAAGCTCACTCTTAGTTCTGTTGGCACCGGACGAAAACCTCGGTGCGCCTGGACGCGTTCTGCAACCCATTCCCACACAAGACTTAAATTACGCTTATCATGAGTAAGCCAGAAGCGAGGCCCACCGGTCTGGTGAGACGTTTTGCCCGCGGGAGTGCCGACCGTGACTTGGCATGCATAGAGGCGCCGGCGCTAAACTGTATGTGGACCTCCTGCCCTGCA
>NW_024016459.1:0-1750 GCF_000499745.2 Eimeria mitis | reverse complement strand
AACCTGTGGATCACATAGGAACATGCAGAGCTGCAGGGGTCCTGGTACGCGCACTGTGTGGCAGTGAACTCCCCCATAGACTACTAACTGAGGATACATTTATCGTACATTCAGAAGGAGTTAACCTTAGGCTGTTCCCGTAACACATTTCATTCTGGAATTTCAGCCGCTTGTTGAATGACTCTTGACACTACCATTAGCCTGCTTGCCGACGCGCGCCTGCATCGAGCAGCGAGACGTCCGTCTGTCTTGTACAACGTGACAGCAATGAATTTACCGGCACGCCCCCTCATCAAAAGCAACCTCAGTAGAGAAAACAGCCAGTGCACAAGCAGGAAAATGTTGGGGTAACTTTTATGTGCATGCAATGCAGTCTATCAGACCGCATGCGGCATGCGGCCAGTGGTTAAATCGAGCTCGAATAGCGGGCGACTAGCGTCGGCAGCAATATGTGCACAGTAAATGCTTCTTTCTACGTATACCATGTATATCTGCTGTCCATTTAAAGGAACGTAGAATTTCCTCAGCTTTGCGCGTAGGTGGCGCTCTCTCTTCCGTAACTGAGAGCGAGACGGTCGACTGAACTCCCAAGACTCGAGGTAAGACGGTGCGCCTCGAGGTAAACTACGCATGTCCTTGCCTTGCTCCTCTTCACAGCTTGCTTGAATTTAATATTATCCAGGACATCCTAGGGGGGGTGACTTGACAATTCACCGTCAACTCTACTTCATCCACTCCACTGGCCGCGTCCAAGTGCAGCAGTAGAGAGCAAAGCGGATGAGCCGTTACCATGAGCAGTCACTCACGTGTATGTGGAAAATTTAGTCTTCTGGTTGGACTGGTGCACCCAGATCCACCGTCTGTCTCATATACAAAATTTCGTCTCCAGGTCCTGGTTTATAGTCAGCGGTAGGACGGTCTCTTTCGCTGCCCGTTGACCTATGAGCCGTTACCATGGGCAGTCACTCACGTGTATGTGGAAAATTTACAGCCTGCTGACTGAACTGGTGCACCTGTTTTCTGTTCATCTCCTTCTGCAACTTAGCAGCGGTGCCCGGATACCGGCCGACTCCTCTAATCTGCTGGATTTGATTCCCAATGCATTGATACACGACCACATTCGTGAGCTTGCACTTCTGATATTTTCGCTCTAGAAGTGCCGCAACACGCATGGCAGCTTAGAGAAGCAGGGGGGTTGTCGACGGTTGCGAAGTGATCTTCATATCAAAGAGGCTCAGTGCTTTTATTTCCTCCGACACAATAGACGCTTTGCGGATAAAGTGGGCTATCCCCACTTCTATCTGCCTGCGCAAACGACGATTTTGCAACCTCCTTTGGCGCGCTCAATTCGCACCATATCGTGTTTCTGCACTAAGCAGACTTTTGCGGACGCTAGCTTGAACCTTGAAGAACTGCTCTTTGCACGGTGCTGCACGCTCCAGCAAGATCATAGCAACTCGAAAGTTTCCCTAGTTCGTCATTCTGCATTCAACGCGACAAGCAGTGGCTGTGAGGCAGCCAATGCCCTGGCAACTGCGCTGCGAAGCTGAGACCTCACACAGGTGTACTTCTGATGCCTTGAGAGATTACGCCACACGTTTCTTATTAATTAAACGTGTGTGCGCACCTGGGATCGTCCATCCTGAAGAAGCTGAAGTTTCCACACTAGTATGT
Source organism: Eimeria mitis (assembly GCF_000499745.2). Lineage (NCBI taxonomy): Eukaryota > Apicomplexa > Conoidasida > Eucoccidiorida > Eimeriidae > Eimeria > Eimeria mitis. The sequence continues at coordinate 76 of NW_024016459.1, read as the reverse complement.
GGACAATTCAGCTTCGACTGATGCCACACTACAAATATGCTTAATTCTTGTTTTCATTAGACGAGTACGCGAAACA
>NW_024016457.1:0-1751 GCF_000499745.2 Eimeria mitis | reverse complement strand
ATATATATATATATATATATATATATAAATATATTTTTTTTTGTGTTTTTTTTTAGGTGTAACGAGACAGTATGTGCAGCCTGCGTCTACATTTTCATTAGAGTATCAGGCTATTGGGGTGTCTCCTTATAAAGCTTTACGTTTGTTTGAGTTGAGAGAAAAGGAGACAGATAGAACAACAACATGTGGTAGTGAAAGTTTAGTATTAGATAGAAATATATTATTACCTATAGATAAATTTGGGGTGTATGCGGAGACACCTGAAATTGTTATGGAGGATGGGCTCATACAAAAACTTATTTATAAAGATATAAAACTAAACCCTAACCACTCAGGGTCTATGCTTCTTTGTCTTTGTGATTATACTTATGTAGCTAGCACAGAAAAACAACAAACAGGTACATGCACACAGCCCCAAGATTTTAATATACATGCAGGCATCATCACCATCACAGGTAAACCCTAAACCCTAAACCCTAAACCCTAAACCCTAAACACTAAATTCTGATTCACATAGTATACACAGGACCTCCCTTTCTTTCTCTCTTTGTCTCCTTCTTTCTCTCTCTTTCTTTCTCTCCTTTCTCTCTTTCTCTTTCTCTCTGTCAGACCCAAACAAACAAACAAACGCATACATGCATGCATGCATGCGTCTATATACATATATATATATATATATATATATANATATATATATATATATATATATATACATTATATTTTGTGTGTGTGTGTGTATACACAGGCCCCACACCATACGAGGACGTGGCGTTGCCTGAGTACCGAACATCTTCATCTTTTTATTTGCCTGTGATGGGCGTAAATTTAAAAAAAGGAGACAAAATAGATGTAGCAATAGATATAGGTTTATCGAGTGTAGATATATGTTTATTACGTTCTTTAGAGAAAACAATAAATACAGCAAGAGGTATAAATAAAATAAATACAAATTCATCTGCTGCTGCTGATGCTGCTGCTGCTGCTGCAGTATTCTGGCTGCAGCAATCCTTTCTTATTGAAACTACTGTCTCCTTTGAGTCTATAGAGACAGCTAACCCCCCATATTCTTTTGGCCTCACTGAACCTATCTCCGTTAAAAGTATAAATAAATATTTATTATGCTGGACTGGAGAAGGGACCAATGGTCAGGCCACTGGTCTCGTCACCAGATTCAAAACCACAGGTCAAACAATACACAATACACAATAAACAATAAACACTAAACCCTAAACCCTAAACCCTAAAAACTAAACACTAACAGTATAAAACAATAAACTCTAAACCCTAAAACTATAAAACTATAAAACTATAAAACTATAAAACTATAAACTGTATACTTATTTAAAAATACTGGACAAACCCTAAACCCTAAACCCTAAAACGATAAAACCCTAAACCCTAAACCATAAACCCCTAAATCACAACTACAGCTCAATATAAACACTAACAAATAAGCCCTAAATCCTAGAGCGCTCAAACCCTAAACCCTAAAACCCTAAACCCTAAACCCTAAACCATATGCCATTAACCATTCATCTCTCTAGCTTCTGCCGCATAAACCCTAAACCCTAAACCCTAAACCCTAAACCCTAACCCCTATTCTTTCTCACCATCATACATTTCTTCCGGGTTTGTCTTTGCTTAAACATTTTACAGTGTGTATACATAACTTGTTGAATGCTCAGGGTCTAGGGTTTAGGGTTTAGGGTTTAGGGTTTAGGGTTTAGGGTTTAGGGTTTAGGGTTTAGGGT
>NW_024016456.1:0-1751 GCF_000499745.2 Eimeria mitis | reverse complement strand
AGATATTCTATAGTATGTGATCCTTTTCATGATACTAGGTCTCTAGAGGCCACACAGCGGAGCTATTGTACTGCCCGTGCACTACAGTGGGGTTCCAGCGATGCGCCCCACAGTCGCCCTTCAGCGTATACAACCGATTAATTCGTTTACTTTATTGTGAATATTTGTACAAAAGAGAAACACTCTAAGTTATCTTGACCAGATGTCAGCAATTGCATGAGAACTGAGGGCCCTCCCTCACTTCTCATCAACTTACAGGGCCTGCAGTACCTAGAGTGTTATGGAATCCCATCACCCCATCGTTTGAGGGAACTTGGATCCCTTCTACGCCTCACAATTGTGTTTTTCATTTGCGTTTGTGTTGTCGTTGGGGGCACAAGACGCAGAGCTGCTGGACGGGACTAGCGCATCTACTGGCGTGAGTGGGATCAGGTCCCCAGGGCCACATGATACCTAAGGCCCGGAACTCCCCTTAGATTGGCGTTTCTGAAGAGGAGTTCCTCACATGAACTGTCCGTCCATATCTCTCCGCGAATCGGAAGGATCTACAGAGATCCAGGTTTGAGGGTGTTCCACAGCTTTTGCTGCTGACCATCAGGATAAGTGAGGGCACATTTCTCGTCTGAGGGGCGCATCCCAGTCCACCAAAAGGACCTGGAAAGGCCCTCTACAGTTGCATTGACCGGACAATGACCTGTTAAAGCGTGGTCGTGCATTTGCCGCAATATGTTTGTGAGAAGCCAAGTTGGAACGTATGCGAATTCCACGCTTTGGGTGGTACAACAGGATCCATCGATGCTGTAGTGCTTGGGCCATCACCCGTTGTTGAGACTAGCTAGAACAGCTACCGTCTGCGTATCTAAGAAATAAAAGGGACGCAATTTGAAAAGAAAACGAGAACCGTCACAGACAAGAGCTGGAGAACACGGTGCCTGGCCTGTGGAACGGAGGGAGAGTGCGTCAGCAGCCATGCTGGAGATAACCTTGATCGCTAGGTCGTACTGTGTGAACTGGGGGAGCCACCGAACAAGTCTTTCAGTCTCAGGCTTGAAAGCTCTTCATTAGGTATGCCAGGGATTGATGCTCTGTTTATACAGTAAAGGGCTGGCCGTATAGGTAGTGTTGAGATTGCGGACGTGTATCATAAGAAGGGCTCTACGCGAAGGAACGGCAGGAGCATTTTTTCCCTTCATGTTGAACTAAGTGCCAGCTGCCCGCCACACCTTGGCTTCCGGGCCCGATGGAGGTGACTGCAACATCCATCTACAGAGGGATGTGGAGTGAGGCGCTCTGCAATTCTGACGGCGCAGCCAGCTCCGCCGTCAGAATTGCAGAGCGCCTCACTCCACAAGTTAGAAAAGGCCCAGATTTGTCGTTGCAGTCATAGTTCACGAAGGGATTGCCTTTTAGCCGTGCTTCAAAAGCGTTTGCAGTACCTCTGCCATCCTCATCTGGAACGCTTGCGTGCCGTGTGGGGCTTGCTGCACACGGCGAGAGCGCCTTATGAGTGGAATGGAAGACGTGCTCGCCAGTCGGACGCGGAAGTCAGCAGGCAGGTGGGCGGTCTCCGGCAGAAGCTGAAGATGCAGCTGTGGTTGCAGAGCTCCACCTGCGCAAAAAAGTGTGACCCGGTCCCAAGTTTGCAATGGGGCCACCTGCGGATGTCCGTACTTTACGTATAACACGACACTCATGAACGGCCTCTCCTACGTATGCAAAATGATTTATGGGTGTATGTTGGTGTGCGTTAG
>NW_024016455.1:0-1751 GCF_000499745.2 Eimeria mitis | reverse complement strand
AGCAGCAGCAGCAGCAGCAGCAGCAGCAGCAGCAGCAGCAGCAGCAGCAGCAGCAGCAGCAGCATCAGCAATAAGGATGAAGCAGCACCTGTACGCGTTCTACAGAGCACATATCTTTCTCCATGGCGGTGACGTTTGTAAGGAACCGGCGAAGGGCCCCAGCAATAGAAAGAGAATAAGAAATAGCGAGGCCTATCAATCCAATATGATGAGCAGCAGCTGCTGCTGCTGCTGCTGCTGCAGCAGCAGCAGCAGAAGCAGAAGCAGGAGCAGCTGGAGCAGCAGTATCTGTAGCTGCTGCTGCTGTCTCTGGCTCCCCACCAAACCCTATATTAAAGCCGCTTAGTGCAGCAAAAGATGAAAGATGAGGCAAAAAGGAATTCAGAACGACGAGAGGAAATAACAACAGCTGGAGACGAAGAGACGCCCAAGAATTTACCCTTCAAACACAAAACACATGCATGCAGAGAAACAAATAAAATAAATAAATAAATAAATAAATAAATAAATAAATAAATACATTAATTAGGATATTAAATAAATATTTAATTGATTAAAACCCACCATAATTAACTAAGCATTATAAATATAAGAAATCAACTAAAATTAATTAATAAGAGTTTGTTTCAGTAGCATAAAAACTAGCGGTAATATAGACACCAGGAGAAAGAGAGGGCGCAGCTCACCCCCACTGTGTTTGTTTTGTTCTTTGGCAGAGCTCGAGATGATAAATTAAATCATTGTAAAAGAACTGCTGCTGCTGCAGCGCGTTGATTACTGCTGCACCCGTGGTGAGCTCACTGTAGCAGCTACAGAGAGGAGAAAAAGATATAAGAGAAGCTCTCTGTACTTCTCTAGATGTACTCCTAAAATAACGAAATACTAATATATATATTAATATTATTACTAATGGCCATACAGGAATCACCCACGAACAAGCTAAACTCAGCACCACCACCTGAACACAAAACGCAGTGTACATACACCCCAAAACATGAATATTTTTTTTTTGTATTTCAAGAAGAAAGCAGCTTAAAATGTTTTGCTTTTTATCATATTATTTATTCTTTTTATTTATTTTTGTTTTATTTTCTTTAATTTTTCTGATTTCTGTTGATTTCTCGTTGTTTCTGTTTTTTTTGTTTTTGCATATTTCGGCGAATTTCTGGTTGCTGATCTGTATTTGTTTGTGACTTTCTACGTTTTTCTCTGACTTTTAAGAATATTTATTTATTTATTTATTTATTTATTAATTTATTTATTTATTTATTTATTTAAAATAAATTAATTTATTTAATTTCTTACAGAAAGTGCACAGGAGACGGCCGCGGTTGATGAATAACCTATTTTTCTTAGTATTCCGAAATCTATAACGGAGATATCTGTTGCAAATCTATTTAAAATACGGCCAACAGGATTTCTATCATAAAACCAAAGAGGAGCGTTGCATACACCTCGCCACAGCTGTGTATGAATCGTTGTTGCTGCTCGTACAGAACCCCCCGCCCCTATCAGTTTCTCCGCCAGTTCAAAGGCCATGTTAGCGCCCACAAGGCTGCATAAACAAAAACAAAAAAAAAAATAAAAAAAAAATAATATATTAAGTCTAGAACTCACTCCTGCAACAAATATATACACCGCATCGGCTCTATATACACCTCCTGTATCATGACAACAGCTGGAGATATATATATATCTATATATATAGATATATATATATATATATATATATATATATATATATATCTATA
>NW_024016454.1:0-1752 GCF_000499745.2 Eimeria mitis | reverse complement strand
ATGGGGGCAGCCGAAAGGACGCCTTCTTCCTCGGAGCAGTACGAAGACGATTCAGACTTCGGCAGGGATGCACCCTGGGAAGAGCCATCTGCTTATGGTGCTCTTCAGAAGGGCCCAGAAGAATCTTCTGCAAGGGGAGCTGCAGGCGAGGCGGGTCAACCGACACAGCAGGCTCCACAAGATTCCCCTGCTGCAGCAGCAGAACAGCAGAGGATGGCGCCACGGCCCCTCAAGGACGGCAGCAAGGTGTTGGGCAATTCATCAATGCAGCAAAATACAGCAGCAGGTGCGACGCAGGTTCAGCCACAAAAAGAAACCCCTTCTGCTAAAACACAAAAGAAAAGCCACCCTGGAGGTGATTCCCCGAATATGGAGGGTGATAACGCGGGCAACTCGTACACTCTCTCAGGAGGGTGGGGGCCGGCAATTGTGTTTGGTTTCATGGTGGGGGTTGCCGTGTGCGTGGGTCTCGGCATCTGGCTGCATTCTCACTGTAAGCATACCACACAAAACTCAGAGTTTTTGAAATGAAAATATTTTTCATAGCGCCTATGCTCTATTGGTTTGACGACGCAGCGCGTAGTTGAACATANTTGCGGCTATGTTTCAGGCGCCAGAAAGCAAAATAACAATGCAGCGAAGACACAGGATAGTTCAGCTACGCTCGGCAGCATCTGGGCAACATCCGCCGACCTGTCCGCTAGAACCTGAACTTGAATGACAGGTCTGGTGCTCCTGGGCTGTTGAGCAGGGAGCCGTGTAGTGAAGCAATACTTGCAAGAGCCTGTGGCGTATGTGTATATTCATGAAATACACATAAAAGCATGTTTTTGTATGGTATGGATACGTAAGTTTTAGGTATAAACAACGAGCATGCTCGCCCATAGGTATTGTATATTCTTAGTGATTGTGCGAAACCATTTAAATATGTTTAGCGCTGCGCTGCGACCAGCGGTTTGAAGATGGGGACTTTCCGTGTCTGTCTGTACACCGGCGACATGCGTGCCTTTGCATCCCTTATCACACATGTACTCAGTAAACAGTACATTTTCAATGGCTCCATAGATGCTCCAAGGCACGTTTGCATTCAGGCGCGAGACATAGAAAGAAAGAGCTAAAGGGCCTTAGCTGCCGAATGCGAAGGCCAGCGGACGCAGAAGCCGCTTATCTCCCAAATATATTTTTGGGGTTCCTTTATTTATACATGAGGTTTGCTGTGCAGAGGCCACTGACTGTCTATACTAACTCTGCCTTGGATGCTTGACCGGCGATTTCTACCTTTATCTACGTCGGATCGTGCTCAGTATTATGAATATAACAACCAGGTTGCTGAGCTGCGTGTTCCTGGTAATAATGCAGGTCCCCATGGACTTGGCAATGAATGCCTTGCAGTGGATAGACAGTTCGTCTGTCTCTTCTGCTAGTGCTTCTTTTCGTGTCTTTCTGCCGATCACACCCTGTCAACCACGAACGGCCTCCATTTTGAAAAGCAAACAAACTACCTTAATGGCAATTGACAGCTAGCAGCTAGCCATTTACAGCTAGCTAGCAGCACATTGATAGAGCTAGCAGGCCACATAGCTAGTTCGCCAGCGCCAGCCACAAGTCAGTCTATAAGTAAAAAGGTAGAAAGGCCTTTCTCTATGCCAAAACAACTGGCGGCACTATGCCGCGCTTCACTATATTAACATATATATATATATATATATATATATATATATATATATATATATATATATATATATATATATA
>NW_024016453.1:0-1755 GCF_000499745.2 Eimeria mitis | reverse complement strand
CGGAACAGGACGCGAGTTTCACTACCCCAAACAGCGACGGATACCGCTTCGTTGGCAGCTACACGCGGGACCCTAAACCCCTTGATCACAACCGGCAGGAGTCGTCAGCAAGCCCCTAAGTTTTGTGCAGCAACATGACAACTACAATGACAAGCAACAGCAATACCGACAAACAGCAAACATGAATCTGCTGTTTAAGCCTGAATCCTGTGGGTGAGGGAAAAAAGGCGCCGTGTCAAAAATGAAACAACTCTCGAGCAACGACGTTGAGTGCGCAGCCGCCGTATGTTTTTTCTCATCCGGCCTTTTGCCACAATTTTATACTTTTTGTTGCGGAGATAGTCCGCCATTGAATCCTCAAATCGTTTCATTTTAAGGTGATGCAAAGCATTTTGCTTTTCGGAGCCGCAGACGGTTGACGTCTGGGGAGCCAAAATGGCCAAACCAAACGTTTATTTATTTTCGCGTGTTTATGCGCAAGGTCAGGAAAACAACCTTTTGATATTTTTTTAATATTTAAAGCAAGGGAAGCAAACAGCAGCTGTGAATACCGTCTTTCTCTTATCCTACAACAGAGGCAAAGTAACTTAATGCCGATGCTCTAGTTTCTAGTCTTAACGAAGTACCTCAGGTGCTACCCATACATCTTGCATATATATGTGCAACATCTACATTTTCCTATACGCATATTTTTAGTGTATTTAAGAAACTAATTCTACAAAATACACCCAAGAATTTCAGTCACATTTTTGCACCTGCGTGAAAACCCCAATAGCTCGGCCTACGCTGTAGACTCTAGAGGGTGCGTGTCGCATTGTCTGTATGAAGTTGATAGTATATGCACTTTCACTTGAACGTGCAGAACGCGCCCTCGGGCATCCCTGTAGTTGTAACAGAAGAAGGACGTCGCCAGCACAAAGTTGCTGGTGTGTCTCGGCCCCTGCTCAAAGTATTGAACCATAATATCCAGGGTCACTCATCTTTTGTTTCCTCCTCTTGAGCATGCAAGTTGAAGATATACGCTCGTGCACGTGCGTAAATGCTCGCGATGACATGGCTATTTCTCGCTAACAACGCAGCTGCGGTTTGTTCGTGCGAACCGTCAGAGTAGTCAGACTCTTCTATAGTCAAAAAATAAGGAAACTGAGCACTCGTACTTCATCATATCGGGTCTCAGACTGGCTACCGTGTAGTGATGAACTGTCCACGTTCAGGAGTTGCCTTTCGGAAACATTTACATTTATTTCAACTCTTTTGCAGGTCACAGCTATCGGTCCTTGCACCGCAGTGCCCGGGGTGCCTGCGGACTGGAGAGGTTGCTGTTAAAGCTGCTTTTTGAGAACATTCGTTTGCAGCTCAGGACGCACAGGGTTGAAAACCCTCGCCACACACAGCTACACACCACAATGTGCTCTTTCTCCGCACGAATGGCCCCCAGCACTGTGCTGCTGCACCCAGGGGGTAGCAGGAGACGTCAGATGCTTCCGTTTAACTTTCGTCTCAGGCGTTTGGCAGAACTGCACCCCACCACAGTGGCCGGCTAATGTCGAGAACTCCCGGTACAACAGGAGCGACGATCTGAGCAGCCTGCACGTCCTAATAACTCTTGTTGTTTCAGAGAAACAAGTGAATCTGAGTAATCGACATCCTGCATGCAAAAAGCTCAGGCGTCTCTGTCAATAACCTATGCAGACAGCGGAAGCCTAGTGTGTATGTGTGTGAGAAGCTACATAAGGGGGCACAAGCTGTGCGTTT
>NW_024016452.1:0-1755 GCF_000499745.2 Eimeria mitis | reverse complement strand
CTCGATGAAAAGGAGTCTGCAAATCCACAGTGTCCCAGTAGCCTCTTAGTCCTTCGTAAAGGAGTGTAGGTCTAAGAGCGGCACCTAACGCTTGCAGATCGTCCAAAAACCCTTGCCCTTTCTGAAAGCAGGTGTTGCCGTAACTTAAACTAAAGCAACACACGCATCCCGCTCAAGGAAGCTTTTCACAGAGCCTACCAGCCCAAAGAAGGTCCCCCATCGGCGCGCGCATACACGCAGGTGCTTGTGCAATCCGCATACAAGACAATAAAGGGCATCAATCAGTCACGAAACACAGTGTACAAACGAACAATTCACAGATTGACTGGATTAGAGCACCCAACCAGGCAAAACACGTATTTGCGCAACGAAGACCACGCCACCAGAGTTGAAACGGTGTCTTTCCAAGGTCCTGCAAGATACCACACGGGACGGTATTCTCAGGCGCCAGTGTTGAGGCAATGTCTCGTTGACCTGCATGTCTCGGAACGCACGGCCTGCACATTTAGGAAGACCTATGTTTGTGCAGTCACCAAGTGAACGTGGCGCAAGAAACAAATTCTCACGAACGGTTCCGCAAACAAGGCCCAACTGTAGGATAACTGCACTCCAGTAGGTGGAAGAAGATATGCTTGAAACCCCATGAGTCCTCCGATGTTTTCCCTTGCCACTTGCCTCATGCAGATAAAATATACTGCTGCTCATGATATGAGGAAGGAAAAGCTCGTCTGCGTTTGGCTTTTGTTCCAGGTTCGCCGATCACCGAACCACGCTTTTACCGGAAACCAAGACACACAACGGAAAGACAGGATGCAAGTGACTCTGTGCAGGCAACGTCTGCCTTCCCACACCCCTTCATCATCACCAGCTCCATAGTGAAGGCGTTGGCAAATCTTTCTCGACCCCAGCGCCAACGCTCCTCGAGCGGAAGAGTCATTCGTAGCAAACATGTAAATCAAATCTACACTACGTCAAAGGCCCAGTTCTGCATTCTCCCTCTCAGCTTCATAGTCACAGAAACTTAACTCGGCATTAACAATTCGGAACGAAAGCTGCTCCCGCAGAGCAAGCAAACCTGCATGTTTGACCGTCCCGACGATCAAATGCCTCGGCGGCGCAACAAGGTAGAAAACGCCAACCTGCCGTACCTACAAAGAGGAGAAAGAGCATGCCTTCCTGCGCAATTCCGTGTCATTCTGCCGTTGTTCATACTGGTCCATCACGCCAACGCCGACACACACATGGATATTTTGACATAAGCAGCGGCCAGGCTATTAAACTGCGCTGACCCCTGCCGCCGCAAAAGCTTTGACGCACCGTGGCAACCTGTACAAACATTGAATACAAGGCCAGGTGCGTCCGATCACCTAAAACGTGTCTATATAGTGGCCACGCACGTGCTGTACGTGCAACGAGGACAAAGACCATGCCTTCTTGTGCATTTCCGTGTCATTCTGCCGTTGTTCATACTGGTCCACCACGCCTCCACGGACACACACATGGATACTTCGACATGAGCAGCGGCCAGGCTATTACGCTGCGCTGACCGCTACTACCGCAAAAGCTTTGCCGCACCGTGGCAACCTGCACAAACACCGAATACATGGACAGGTGCGTCCGAGCACCTAAAACGTGATGTGTCTATATAGAGAACACGCACTTTCTGTACGTGCAATGAGGACAAAGACCATGCCTTCCTCCGCATTTCCGTGTCATTCTGCCGTTATTCATACTGGTCCACCACGTCCTCGCCGA
>NW_024016451.1:0-1756 GCF_000499745.2 Eimeria mitis | reverse complement strand
CTCGGCAAGCTTTCTGCAAGCTTTCGGGCAGTCGGTGCCTTTGGCACAAGTGCCTAGTTCTCATGTTTTTCGCTGGTCCGGCTCGCACGCATTGCTGCGCTGATGGAAGCACATTTGTGTTGCGAGAGTGCTCTGGACATTTTAGAGCATTCATGGATGTCCGGGTACTTGTGCGCTGATGTGCTTACTCTGCTCTACGAGTGCAGATTGTGCGTTGAGCGTCTTCGATTCTGTACCCGTGGGGTGCATCCATGAATACTTGACAGGAACACGTATAGAAATTGTTTGAGCTGCATGATGGAGACCAGTACTTGCTTTTGCAAACGCGGGCCTAGTGTGCTCCCGTTGAACTGCTGCGGGTTGGCATATGTTGGGTGCGCGCAGAGAGACTTGGCACTTCGACGGCAAGCGTAATCGGTGCGCGCTTTGTTGGCTTGTCAGCGTTGCGCATGTTATTTGCACACACATCACTTAGTCCCGTAACTGGAATTATTTGGGCGAGGCTTTTTGATTGATTGTGGCGCACGGCACTGTTCCGTCTATGCTTGCTACATGGGAAAAAGCACATTTGGAAGCCATTGTTGTTCGACAGTTTGTGTCACAGTGGACTTGCACCGAATTGGGGGAAGTGGAAGTCATTTGCATGTTGATACAGACATTCTAGTGTCCAGCGCACAGTGCTGTGTGGCTCGCCTTGCTGTGCTAATGGAACGTCCACCCACCCGTATAGCGCAGCGCAGCGACCCTGTTGGTACGTGTGTCTAGCAAACCAGTTTTCGAGCTGGGTGAATACCTAAAGGAGTAGCATCGTTGATTTGGAGTGTCGAAGTGAAACAACCAATGCACTAGCGCACCTGCACGTGGTTGTTCGCATCGACGGCAATTGCACTTAGCGCAATTGCTGCATGTTGTGGCGGCATCTTACGCAGCTTTCGGCGAAGCACTTGCTGGTGTGTGGAGGTTTGCGTCTGTAGATCACTGCACCGAAGGGTGCGCATTGTCCGCATAATGTATTGGGTTAAGTGCTGATATGCGTGTATTAGTGCGCAGCATACGTATCCTGCTGGGTTTCAGATGGTGCGGCCCTGAACATTTTGCGTAGTACTCAGGAGTCATGAGTGCCTTTCTGGAATGCTGCAAGGAACGGAGGGAAGCCACGGTTGACTCATCCATATGGCTGACGTTTTAGCATCCGCAGGGATTTTGAGAGCAATGTATGCTCGTTGGTAAGGGCAGAGNTCCATATGGCTGACGTTTTAGCATCCGCAGGGATTTTGAGAGCAATGTATGCTCGTTGGTAAGGGCAGAGGGCGGCGTGCGAATTGGGCCGTTAGCGGAGGGCATCTGACACGTGGAGCTTCTGAAATGCAGGGCATTATGCCGCAGTGAGGTATACTGGACAGTTTTGAGGAGAATCCAGGAGGCAGCCGCCAGCTCTCAACTGTTTCATTGATCTAGAAAGTGCGTCAGGAACCCCTTGCAGCAGAGACGCGTAGCCTCCAAAATGGTGGCTACGCGTATGCAGATGCTCAATGCATGTTACGAGGTGTGCTATGTAATGCTGTCGGCAGGTGAAGACAAAACTAGAAGCTGTGTTGCTAGACGTTTCAGACCGGCTGAGCACACAGGCGGAGACATCGCATTCAAGATACATCTGGTGCAGGTAGTGCTGCTGTCGAGTACATGAGAGCCAGGAGGTGGTTTACTGAGCAGGTCACGTTCAGGTTTGGCCATGTATCTTGCATAAACTGTGAAG
>NW_024016450.1:0-1757 GCF_000499745.2 Eimeria mitis | reverse complement strand
CATATGTGCGTATAGTTATATGTTCATATATAGTATATGAAGGACATATAACATATTTACAACAGAGAGATATATTTGCTATATTCACACTATGAAAAATCTCCTTCATCGGATCAATTCCATTTTATTTTGTGGTGTCGTCGCGCGTATACTTTCAAGCCGCTGATGCGGTTGTTCAGAAACACAGTGGAGCTTGAAATGCTGTTGTTTACGATTGAGGGTTGGTTAAGCCTATTCGTGTGTGTATGCACAATCAGCCTGTATATATTTACTCTTTTTCATTTACATCAATGCCTCACGAGCGCTGCTGCATTGGGGGGGGCACTGGGGAAACTTCTCATCTCCCGTGTACGTGGATATTTGTGTCAGTGCCTTGTTAACATCTAATACATTATATTATATTACATTGTTTTATTTCGTATTCCATTATAGTCTAGATAGAATATACTAAGATACATTATGTTCTACTCTATTGCGATATGTTACACTATATTATATTATCCAATGCTACAATATATTTTAATGCGTTAGCCAACAAGTACTATGCCACAAACTTAACAAAAAACAGCTGCAGCGGTTTCTGTTATATCATATATCTGTACGCTGCCTGCATTCTGGCATTTCTGGTGTATCTCCAGTTAAGCGAAACCACAATAGCAGAGCTGTCATCACTTCCCTTCATTTCTGTTTCTTCTCTAATGCAATCTCAGCGCTGTACGTACACTCCACCTCCTTTAGGCTTCCTTCAATCCTTTACTTTCACATTTGCTGCAGAATGAATGGAGATAAAGCCACAATGAAACATGAAACAACCAGCAGGGGGGTTACTGTAGCCAGGTAGCCGCGACCCCCCTCATAGCTCTAGCGCAACCCGGTTGCCAGTGTGCAGCAGCAGCAGCAGCAGCAGAAGCAGCACTAGGTTTTAACTGAGTAGTACGTATGAGGGGCAGGGGAGAGGTGGAGCTGAAACTAAAGTGACTGAAATGAAGATCTAATGCGCACTGTGAAACGTTCAAAAGATGCAGTGTTTGTTGCAACTCCTAGTGGTGGTGTGTACAGACTCGACCGGCGAGAGAGAAAAAGAAAGTGAATGTTTAGAGAACAAGTCCTTGGGCATATGAATTCAGAAGAGGTAAAAACAGCTGCAGATCAGAAACCCACCAGAAGGGATTGAGCTTAAAGGACGAAATAAATACAAACGTTGTATACACACAGTTGTCGCGCAAGCGAATATGATGTAAAAACACAAATGCAGCATAAATAATTTGTCCGCGTATGTACGCCAAACTCAAAGGCTTCATGAACTCAGCAATCAGTTCTTTTCTGAGCTTCACAGACTCTTCTACTCTTTTAGTAACGCGAGTAGCATCCGCAGCTGCACATAGCTTCTCTTTTTCCCTCCATGTATATGTACGTATGTAGTCTATACAACTCACATATCTCTATACAGAGATATATGTAGATATGTGGGGTGTATATATATACATTCATACATACACACACACAAATATATATATAAAGATATATGTAGGTATGCTAGGTGTATACACATACTGGCGCAGCAGCTGGTGGCATCCTCTGCGCAAGACCGCGAGAATTAGATACAAACAAAGACAGAACTGTATATATTCCATCCAAATGAATTGTTTAGTTTTCATTCAAACATTTCTTATGTTTGCGAGCAGTGAAAATAATAAATATACCACTGACCCTCCCCCCAGCTTACCCTTCAACATGAATCAAGGGAAGCTTTGTGC
>NW_024016449.1:0-1759 GCF_000499745.2 Eimeria mitis | reverse complement strand
TCAGCATGGTCAAGAAAAGTGCTGTGGCGAATGCGACTTAAAGCCACACTTACGAAACAATATAATCCGGGGGACTCACTGAAGGGGTTGCGAGCACCCACAATGGGCACTATGGAGCGCGGGAGCTGTGAACTGGGAGTTTCTGAGGGTCTTTCATGGTTCAGCATGTTGTGGCGGTGCACCTCGTGGACGGATGTCCGTGATCTCCCGACAGGGGGACTAATAGCATCGCCGCCTAGGGCCACGCCGGCTATACTGCGCAGCCTTTCTAATAGCAGTGCTTGCAGGCCATCTTCATGCGTAGCTGTTTCCAACCCATTCGATAGCAGGTTACGGAGGAAGAATAACTGCGCTTTGTGCGCTCCTGAGGGAATTCCTTCTTGTTCTGGTATGTCTGATCCCTTTAGGAGTTCTAGGAATTCTGCAGACCATTCTTCCACACTGGAAACTCGACGCACATCCCCTCCGTAGAATGCCATCCAAAGTTCTGCACAGTAGGTCAACAGAAAGTAGGCAGACCAATCCCAGATTTTGAAGGCAAAAGGGAAAACGATATCAAGTAAGGCACTGTTTGGTTCTATGTTGANGACCAATCCCAGATTTTGAAGGCAAAAGGGAAAACGATATCAAGTAAGGCACTGTTTGGTTCTATGTTGAGATAATCCTCATTTTCGGTTGTCATTTTACGGCAAACTTGCAGTGTTGTCGCCTAGCATGCCAGCTACATTCCCAAGGCTCCCCGCATGGACTCACTGTTTGCTGCTTCCTCCAGGCCATTGTCACGCAACATAAACTCTAGCTCCTGAATGTTTTGTTCGCGAGTTGGGAGCTGCGGCAAGTCGGGGGCAAGACTATCGGCTGGACAAATGCGGTCTAGGGGGTCTGCTTGTTGCCCCCAGAATGTTGGTTTTACACTCGCATTAAAACTCTCCACTTTCGAGTCCAAGTTGAGTACAGACGCTGGCAGATTAGCTGTCGCTTCAACTCTATATTCCGGTGTGGTCGAGAGACTATCTGCCGTCGCTACCACCATCCAGCTGTATGGCGTCAGGGAGAGCAAAGTAGAGATCAAAAATGCATTGAATACTCCTAACATTGTAATATTCAGTCCTGGGNGGGAGATTCAGCAGTCGAAACATTGTCTTCCGGGGTTGTGGCGGCTGGGTTGGTCAGCCTCATTTGACAAATTCAAACTGGCTAGCGCGACTTTTGCCGACGTACCAATTTTTGACGAGAAGAAACGAGAGATGTACACAAAAAGTAATAGGAACTCGGGACTTGGAGAGAAAAGAGCCATCGCACGGTCGTTGCTAGCTTGTGCTGGGCCGGCGTTGTCAGATGGTCACTGAGGACAGTTCTGCTGCCGGGCTTGACCGCGTCACCGCTTGCTTGTGCTTGGTCTGCCCCACGAATCCGTCTACGTGTAGTTTAAACATTTCTTTAGCTAGTAAATAATTTCTAAGCTCCCACCAAAATGTGCAGGAGTCCATAGGAGCCATGATGATCTAGCTACCCGGCCTCGGTGCCTACGCCTACTGGTTAGTCCACATGTGACCCTGGCACAGGTGCACTGAAGAGCAGTTGAACTCTTGATCCTTGAAAATACACCTGATGTACATCGTATCCGAAGCTCGAAATCGTTGCTCGTTAGTCGACATAAAACCAGGTTGTGGATATTTCCACGCCGGCGAAGAGTAGAACAGCGCAACTCTCTGCCGCTGTGGCGCCCACACCTGCCACAGGGTGGTTTCGCCCCTTC
>NW_024012581.1:0-852 GCF_000499745.2 Eimeria mitis | reverse complement strand
CACTGCAGCGTAGTAGGCATACACAAACAGGGAGCAGACCCTCGGCCTGCACTCATCTGATGTTTCCCGCACGTTTTGAGCATTTTATATTCTTGTTGGTCTCCTAACACTGGACGATTCCAGAGGGGCACCTAATGCAACCAGGTGGATCGAGCGTGTATTAAGCTTGCTCTGGGTTCCCTTGCCTTGGTTTAGTTCAGCTGCTTCTGCCGATAGGCCAACCTGCAGTATTATCCAAAGCTGTCGGTACAAGACATGCATGCGTAAGCACTGTCAGGCTATGCATTTCGCGAGGGCGTTTTCTACTGCATCAGTGCGACGAAGCCTCCTCTCACACAGGCACTACCGATTCGCTCAGAAAGTACACTCTCTGAGACAAGCGCGACTGCTCTCCGCAGGTATGCTTTGCCAAATGTTTGAATGCAAGAATGGACGCGTGTGTGCTTGCTTACAGATTAGTGGAGGTGAAGTGTGATAATGTGAGCTTGCTTTGCTTCGACCGTGCTCCTTTTTGGTACCTACTGGGGCGAGATGCTTCGGTGGTGATATGCGTTGGTGAGAGTCTGAGCCGGCAACTGACATCGGTGAACTGGTGGGAGTGTATGCGAAGCGCGACAGGTATTCGGTGGCAGCAGCGTCTAGGCAATGGCATGTGTCAAACGCTTAGCAGCACTGTCGATCCGGCCGGTTAATCATCATGCTGGTTGTCCTGAGGAGGACGGGAATATCGAAAGACGAGCACCGTCTGACCGTGCGGCGGACAGGAATTATGTGGGTACTCATGGGGCCTGCAGAGAAAGAACAACGCGTAATCTGTAGCGCATTCTGCGGCTATTGTGTAAGGAAAACGGA
>NW_024012580.1:0-853 GCF_000499745.2 Eimeria mitis | reverse complement strand
GCGACAACAATCTCCATTGATGCAAGACTGAAGAGGTGTCTCCGGCCTTCCAATGACCCTCTGAGTCACTCCCGGTGTTCATTAGTTAAACATCCAATGTACGGGCATGACGCGAAGGGATCTAACAACCTTCTTATGTGCACATGCCATTCACAGTCCGGCCACGTATTTCAACCCAAAAGCTAGCTGGGTAGCGCTCTGAAGAGAGCTCAGATGCTCTGCTGTGCTAATATACCACATCAAACGGACGTTGATGAAATATGCTGAATATTGCAACCACTTCCTTTTCGTCATAGACAGTCTCATCGACCCAGTGACACAATACACGACGAGCGCCATATGCGCCGAATAGAGAGAAAACTGTGTTTGGTATGCATCTAACACTGCCCAGGGGTAAGCCATCCAAAGCTTAGCCATACTTGCAGACGTTTCAGTTTCGCCAAACACCGCCACCTCATCCGTTAGCCGCACCTCCACCTTGAATGACCGTCATCCATAAAGTACTGGGCGGCCCTCCAAACAAGCTATCATAACATGCACCATACACAGGCGAGCAGCAGCGCTTCACTGAGGCACCACGACGACCTGGTACTAATCGTGGCGCCGCTCGACATTTTCGTTCGAGTCTGCCTCACTGCAAAGAATCTTGCACACGCTGTGCGCATCTGACGTGATAAATGGCATTTGTCGCCTGAGCGCGTTTGTATGATACATTGGCGAACCTACACAAACCAGTAGTGACACCACCGTGAACGGCAATGACAAACACCAGCAATCAATACGCTGCAGCAAAAAACCGTAGCGTAGTGCCAACTGCCTCTGCGCACTGCCAGCAGACTCAATCACTCTCCCA
>NW_024012579.1:0-853 GCF_000499745.2 Eimeria mitis | reverse complement strand
AAGAGAGACAGGAGCAGCAGCAACAAAGACAGCAGCAGCAGGAGCAGCAGCAGCAGCAGTATTAGCAAAGGAATAGAGCCACTGAACGCCGCAGGGGACAACGACGGTTTTGTTATTGTTGTTGTTGCTGCTGCTGCTGCTGCAGGACTGCCGACGCTGCGCTGCTGTTGATGGAGTTTGCTGCTGCAGTTTCTGTTTGTGTTTCTTTATCTAGCTGTCTCTTTTCTGTCTCTTTTTATGGCGATGTGATTCTGCTGCCTTGCAGCTGCTGCAGCAGCAGCAGCTGCTGCTGCTGGTGCTGCTGCTGCTGGTGCTGTCTTTGTTGTTGCTATTTAAATTCCGTCGGGAGCTGTCTTTGCTGCAAGCTGTCTCTCCTTTTGTGTTTGCCTTCGTCTCTCCCTGCTGTCTCTTTGTCTCCTCTGATTCTCTCTTTCTTTTTCTCTCTTCTCTCTCCCCCGTGTGCTTCTGTCTCCTTTCTGCACCTGTCTCCTTGCTGCTGCTGCTGTCTCCTTGCTGCTGCAGCTGTCTCCTTGCTGCTGCAGCTGTCTCCCTGCTGCTGCAGCTGAGGGCTATCCTGCTGCAGCTGCACAGCGATATGCCTCCTGTCTCCTTCCAAGACAGGTGCAAATAGCAGCAGCAGCAGCAGCAGCAAAGACAGCAGCAGCAGCAGCAAAACTAGAAACGTCAGCAGCAGCAACAACAGCGTTGGCTGAAAATTTTGTTTTATTTTGAATGATGTTTGCTGCTGTTGTCTACCACAAATGTTTTTTTTGTTTTCTATTTTAATATAATATAATATAATGTAATATAATATAATATAATATAATATAATATAATATAATATAATATAATA
>NW_024012578.1:0-853 GCF_000499745.2 Eimeria mitis | reverse complement strand
TTAGGGTTTAGGGTTTAGGGTTTAGGGTTTAGGGTTTGTATGCAGGGAGAAACACCTCTCTATGGATCGATAGACAAAGAGAAATAGAGGTTTTGCGGTTGCTGACAAAAGAAAACGTCGGCAAGAGGATACTAGCCTCCTTTCACGTAAACCCTAAACCCTAAACCCTCATAAACCCTAAACCCTCATAAACCCTAAACCCTAGAAAATTTGGTTTGACGCTTCTATAGACTCTAAGCAACCCCCAGAAACCCTAATTCATCTTTTTTTATAGACCCTAGTAAACCCTAAACTCTCATAAACCCTAAACCCTCATAAACCCTAAACCCTAATACACCTGTGTAAACCCTAAACCCTCAAAAGGTTTAGGCTTCATACACCATACTAAACCCTCATAAACCCTCATAAAAACCCTCGATGCTTAGTATAAACCCTAAACCCTAGAAGCCGCTACACTTGTGTTTCGTTCCTGTCTCTTGAATTAGGGTTTAGGGTTTAGGGTTTAGGGTTAATTAGGGTTTGTTGGGGTCTGGTATGTATACTATATATTTTTAGGGTTTAGGGTTTAGGGTTTAGGGTTTGAGTTGTTTATTGTCTACTAGACCCACGCACCTCGTTTGAATCCTCTTTCTCAGGGTTAAGGGTTTAGGGTTTAGGGTTTAGGGTTTAGGGTTTAGGGTTTAGGGTTTAGGGTTTGTATGCAGGGGGGTGTAATAGAATCCTTTGTTCCTGGGGTTCCGCTGCTGGCCGAGGGTTTAGGGTTTGCGTATGATAAGATAGCCAAAACCCTCGCTCGTCTTCACGCCGTACCCCTAAACCCTTCTTCTCCTGCTGCTGTATGTTTATTTATTTT
>NW_024012577.1:0-853 GCF_000499745.2 Eimeria mitis | reverse complement strand
TGCTTTGTCCTTCGCTACCTGCTGCTGGCTGCAAGTGCTGCTGTAGCTTCTACAGCTGGAGAAGCAGTGGGGCCCTTCTCCAACTAGAAGTTACAGCGGCGCATACCGCATCCGAGCTTGGAACAGCGCTCTCCTGCTGAGGCGTTCTACAGGCAGCCGCAGCAAATGTCGCTTTGTTTCGAAGCACCACACATTGAGCTTCTGCGTGATCGTCTGCCTCCCTCTTGGTGCTGCTGCTGCTGCTTGCTCCCTTCTCGCCGCGAGGGTCCTGCGTAGAGCCCGAGACCTGAAGAAACCGGAAAACGCTCCTGGGTATTTCTCATGCAGCCCGAGCACCAATGCCACCGGCACAAGCAGCAACAGCAACAACAGCAGTGCCACGCAGCACCACATGCAATCGAAGCAGGGTTAACACCAGCAGCAGCATTAACTACACCACGCAGCGCCAGAAGCAGCAGCAGCATTAGAAGCAGCATCAGCAGCACCTGGAAATACGATCCCTTGCTCTTCTTAGTGGTCTGCCGCATTGTGGAGCCGTTCATATGGTAACCACATCGTGCATCACGTTAAATGTTGAATCTGCTCAGCTATGTCGTTTCGCATTTTCTAGCACGCTCATCAAATTTGTCTGCTACCGGTTGTAGCAACGCGGCAGCGGCAGCAAGAACAGTCACCACAAGCACGGAGTAGCTACAACTTGCATCTACGGAATTACGGTATTTGCGCTTGTCGCCGTTAAACATGCGTTTCCGCCTCCCCATAAGATACTCTATGCACGATTTTCTACCATTCAGCTGCTACGCATGTGTTTCCTTTGCATTCATGAAATTACAACCGCACTGCGCGTTAAGGC